>NC_051178.1:188283231-188383230 GCF_013339695.2 Rhipicephalus sanguineus
GTCGCAAGTCGTTAACGGGTGAGTGCATGTGCGCGCGTTTGTGTATTCGCGGTGTTTGTGCGTGTACGCACGTATGTGTATGCGTGCGCCTGCGCGTGCGTGTCTGTATACTCTGTGTCACTTGTGCATGCGCGTGCGTTTCTGTATCGCTGTGTATGTGCGTGTGTGTCTGTATCGCGTGTGTATGTATGTGCCTGCGTCTCAGTATCGCGTGTGTATTTATGCGCGTGCGTGTCTGCATCGCGTGTGTATGTAGGTATGAGCGTGTGTGCCTGTATCGCGTGTGTATGTATGTGCGTGCGTGTCTGTATCGCGTGTGTATGTATGTATGAGCGTGCGTGTCTGTATCGCGTGTGTATGTATGTGCGTGCGTGTCTGTATCACGTGTGTATGTATGTGCGTGCGCGTCTACCGCGTGTGTATATATGTATGAGCGTGCGTGTCTGTATCGCGTGTGTATGTATGTATGAGCGTGCGTGTCTGTATCGCGTGTGTATGTATGTATGTGCGTGTCTGTATCGCGTCTATATGCGCGTGTATATGTATGTATGTGCGTGCGTGTCTATATCACGTGTGTATGCGCATGTGTATGTAAGTGCGTGCGTGTCTGTTCGCATGTCCACGCACGTGTGTCTATAACACGTGTGTACGCGCGTGTGTATGTATGTGCGTATCTATATTGCATGTGTATGAGCGTGCCTGCCTGTATCCCGTGCATATGATCGTGTGTATCTATGTGTGTGCGTGTCTGTATCGCGTGTGTATGCATGTCCGTGTGTGTATGTATGTGCGTGTCTTTATCACGTGTGTATAGGCGTGTGTGTGCGCCTGCGTGCATGCATCGTGTGCGTGCGTGCGTGTCTGACAGCGGCATTGACACAAAAAGGCTTCGGGCTCACTCATTTGGCCCACTTTAAGTAAACCACCACATTCCTTCTTGGGTGCCTTCTTTTAGCTCATCAAGACCACAATTATGAAAAAAATTCTCGCTTATACTTTATGCTGGTTACATTATATGCGTTAATACACCGTGTTAAGGACAGCCCAGGCAGCGACGGGAAGGTAAACCGCTCAGCCGCCAGTTGATACACTCATTTTTTTCGAAGCGCTTATTTGTTTATACCGAAGCGTCTTTAAAAATATATTTGTCACTTTGTTCTATCGGAAGGCCACTTTCGTCATGACTATTGCTTAAGAAACAGGTTCTCATTTGGCGCTTCAAGGGGCCGATTAAACAAGCGCGCGCAGTGATTTTAATGCGAAAACTTTAGCGCAAAACGAGCACGGCGGACAAAGAAACGACGAAGACAGGCGCTAACTTCCAACTATCATTTATTAAAGCAACACACACATATATACCTGTCACATGTGATTACACAGATATCAATCAACGCAAAAGGGGACACTTATATAAATAAAAGCAGCAAAACTACGCAGGACCTACACGTGCGGGTGAATTTAAGTAATCTAGTTCCTTTTTTGTTAGTGCGATGGATGGCTTGCTGATGCAGCTTCCATTAGCAATCGCTGCCGCCTCAATGATGAGCCTGATGCTATCCTTAGGGTGAGATGCCAACACTGATGTAGTGTCAAGTGTCCCCTTTTGCGTTGATTGATATCTGTGTAATCACATGTGACAGGTATATATGTGTGTGTTGCTTTAATAAACGATAGTTGGAAGTTAGCGCCTGTCTTCGTCGTTTCTTTGTCCGCCGTGCTCGTTTTGCGCTAAAGTTTTAGTATTATGGAATACCAACTAGCCCGCTCTCACACCTTGCTTCAGTATATTTTAATGCGGCTGCGGCGAGCCAGTGGAGGGTTCAGCGTGCCGTGCGCAGCGCGCCGGCCAGGGGAGGGGAGAAATCCGAGGAGAATTGAGGAGGAAAACGCGCGCGCGGAGGAGAGTGTCGCTACTTTCTAGATCAAGGGACTTTAGCCGCGGTTAGTGTGCCTCGATGTGCGCGCCCAACAAAACGCGCATCAAGGCACCCTAGCCGCGGTAGCCGCGGGTAGCCAAAAGTGGAAAATCGAAGAGCCCCAGTGCGCGCGATATTAAAATTGTGGCTAGCATCATTTCCAACCAATCTACTTTGCTGGTATCCGGTTGCATGCTTACATCTACTCTCGGCTGCAGAACAGGCAGCCATTGTTCTTTTTGTTTTTCACAGCCAGCATTCCTCTGTCATATAAGTACACATTCTGTGCGCAAACTGTAACCTTCTCTCAGCACTCCTTTCAGTGTTGCCTCGATCCTTTGGTACTTCACGACCCTTGCCTGCTTAAACGCAATATTGAAGCATGTGTAAATATATTAGTAGCACTGCATTTGGACCCACGACATCCTAGTTTGTGTAAAATTTGGTCGATGGCTGTCATTGGATGGTGATTGAAAACAATGTTGCTGTCATAACAGTGCATCCAACATTTGCCATCACTTAGCAGCACTGTGACATTTGCCAGTAATTAGCTAACGTTTGCCAATGCTAACCTGCACCAATAGAACGCAAGAAAATATATGGCACTTGAATTTGTCAAGAAGTATTCATTGTGCTCTGTTACAGAATTTAGGTGCTCAAGAAGACATTCTCTTTGAAAAGTAAGCAAAGGAAACATAAATTCTATAAATGAATGGTTCCGTTCATTAGAACCCAAAGTTAAAATTAACACCTTGTTTTGCTTATGAAAAGGTTTTGTCATGCGTACACCTTCGTTTATCGCACAAGCAAAGCCAACAAAACTGCATAGCTGAGCTCATCCAAACAGAATGGAGAAATGTCGTTTGGTCTTCATACAAAACATCATGGATGCCAAAGATGCAAATGTACCGAGTAGCAATGGTAGTGGCTGCTATAATAAAACCAGCGGCTTCATAGGCGTATCTCCAGGGGGGGGGGGGGGGGGGGGGCAAGGGGGACACTATAGCACCCCCAATGAGGAAAGTTTGGGGGGCGCTGGAACCAACACGCACTGGAAAAGCAACAACTAAGGCGAAGTTTTCATTCAACACAGCAATCATGTAATTATATATGGAAATTTGTCCTACACTTCTGCTGTGAAGATTATCCTCAGTGTCTCATCTCACGACCACGTACTGTAGGCTCTCACGCAGGCCCGTAGCCAGGGGGGCCCTGGGCCCCCCCCCCCCCCCCGCAATTTTTATGGTGCATGGTGTTTTACCGAAAATAAATATTGAAAATAGGTGTTTTTCTCAAATAGTCAAGGCTTTCAGCAAGTCCCCCCCCCCCCCCCCCGAAAAAAATTCCTGGCTACGGGCCTGCTCTCACGGTGTAGGCCATTAATGCGACACTTTCTCGCCTTGCGCTCCAGCATTGCAGAGGAAGCTACTGCTGAGCAGGGGCTCTGTAAAGTTGAAACACTCTGTCATGCTTTTATTCTACTCTGCCTGGCCTAAAATTTATATCATCGACGATGCAAATACGGGAGGAAACCAATAAACATTTTGTGGACAGGTCACATATTCATCCTGTTTCAGGGAATTCATTTTCTTTATTCGAAAAGGAATGGCTTTGAGCTGCTTTGAGTCAATGAATGGGCAGAAGTGTTGAGTGTTTTAGTTGGGCCGAACTGGAAGAGTCAAAAAAGGTTTCCGCTTTAGTCCCCGATTAAGCTGCTTCTCCTTGCTTATCATAAGGTAACTTGCAGCGATTGCAGCGGCTTGCAACAAGGCGATAAATAAGGTAGGTGACCAGAGCACATTGGAATCCCATCTTTCAAGCTTGCCCCTCAACTTGATCTACTGAACCAGGGAGATGGTCAGCGTCCACGGTTTTCTGGACTAAGGAGACTGAATTGACAGTCGGGATAATTGGTCTTGATTCATCTTGAACTGCCTTGTACAGCGCAAAATATAACTTGGACTGCAAAGAAGCGCATATGCACAGCGCTGTCTGTTTGTGTCTCTTTCTCTGAGCAAGGATGAGTTCACAGAGTTGTATACACGCACGAACAGCTCAACATCGTCATACTGCAACTGAAAATATTTATGACACTCATATGAATCCATCTCGCCAACTGCAATTAGTAGCCGCTGCCAATGTGATCAGTGGGCAGCCTTCTTGAATTACGTTCAGAATGAGACACTGTCTAGTTATTCCAAAAAAATGTTAGGTTTTGTTCAGCATAGTATTGCGCTGTTTAGTGTACACATGTCACTCCGCAAGATTTCACAGATTTTTGATGTCGCGTAACAAGCAGGTGATTTTATGACACACCAAAAATTTTTGACGAATGGCAAAGAACCAATGGCCAAAACTACGCCGCATTGAAAATAGTGTATTCTCCTAATTTTTTATGTAGTCATGTATAAGTTGTCATTATGCGATGGATCATTTTCACCTCATTTGTTGCATAGCGTTACGAGCAGGTGCTATGTGCGTGGCCCAGAAAATTTCAACCAGTCATAAACAGCTAACCAATGCAGAAAGAAACAATGCGGAGTATTTTAACGTTATAATCACTCACATTTCATCAAGGAAGATTTGCGCTTACACTGTTCGCATAGGCGTATCTACTTGGAGGGGCTAAGCAATGTTGCAAATACAAATACAACAAATAAAACGCATATAAAATATGTGCTACACCTCTAATACCACAAGTTCTTACTTTTAAAAGAGAATTAGTGGTTGACAAGTTAACAATAATAGTAATATAATAATAGTCATAATAATAACAATACGTTAGAAATGCTATTGCGACTAGGAGCAACCAAGGCAAAATATAATATACGTGAACCTGAATATGTGCAGGAAAGTGTAGCACTGATTACGGAAAAGAAAAGGTGCGGTCATTCTTACCTACCTTAAAAACGCAATTATTAGTGAGCACCTTTAAGATATTAATGAAATTTCATTGAATGATAGAAAACTATACTATTGGGAAGGCTGCCATCGACTTAATTGTATTCATGCATGAAGTTGTGTGGTTAATGAATAAAATGTGTTGCTTGTAACACTACGACATGCATATGTATGGTTGTCCCAGTGTGTGCCACATATAACTTACTGTACTTTTTCTATAATGTTATGAAACACTGCTAAGCAAATTCTCTTTGTATATGCAAAATCACGTCAAAGTGAGTGCGACTCTCTCAATATATATCAGTGCGGCGGACGATGTGAGGGAGGCTTGCTCCCCCACTTGCGAGAAAGTTGGTATGCCACTGAGCAGCTTGCTTGTGGTTGGTGCAGTTTGTAGGGAGCAGTTAGTGGGAAGCACAAATGGTCTTATTTCAACCCATGCATTTGAATTTAAATGAGCATAAAAACTTGAAGAGCAACATAAACACTATGGATTAGAATTTCATGAAACAATGTATAGAATCATCCTTGGTAACCTTCAGCAGATATGCTCTTGCTTCATATCAACTTTAAAGTACACATGCATAGCATTCATCTTGCAGTATATGACCAGAATTGTCTCACAACAGTGTGACCATGGAGAAATGTTTAGAAATCTGCTTCATTTGTCACTGTACACAAACTGTTCCGCTATAAATGATATACTGCAGTGCAGTGAGCTCAGTGACCAGTGCTTGTGCACTTTGCATGTGTGCGCATGCATATACAGTCTCACGGATAGAAACACAAAAATTTAGGGCTAAGTAATGCAGGCAATTTCGTATCTAGCGTCAGCAGTTTGTCACATCAGAGTAATGCGGCTCTAACACTTACACCAGAGCCAATGTTACCTTTAGTGGCAACATTTGCAGCGACATGACGCGGTTATCATGAGCAAGTGCTCATAGCAGTCATACTAAAAAAAACGATGCTGCATTTCGATCCACGAGTACTGAACATTGGGAGCCATTGCCGCTTGTGATGTGCATCAATGTTGCGCATTGCGTGTTTCCTATGACACTGGTCTTGTGTAAACGTGCAATTTTTCGCAAAATGTAGGCACCACCACTTCACTGAAATGATGGATGCTGCTGCGCATTGTATCAGAAGAAAGCAACAGGGTGCATAGCCAATGCCTTGCATGACACAAACACCCAAGAGCTGCGGTGTTCACGCATTTGTGTAATTTACAGTGGGTGCCCCATACTTGCCTTTTATGGCAATGTTAATGAAAAGTGCTTTATCAGTTTTTTTTGTTTTGTTTTTGCAACGAGATCACTTCTGAAGAACCAACTCTGCACTTATTTAAATAGAAAAATGTTGCTCGTCAGCAAATAGCACGAGTCCAAACTTCCAGAGTGTTTGTCCAAATTGTCATACCATGGATTTCACGGTATCTTCGTAAAACTCCCATTGCAGGCAAATTGGAAAAAAATATTCATCTGCATGAACAGCCATTTCAGATGGCATAAGCATGTGCAGAGCAGCCTCTGAAAAATTTGCTTGAAAAATGTAGGTGTATCATAAAAATAGTTACAAAAATACTTGCTCTTATATAGAAACTTAAGAAAAATGCCTCAACATTAAACTGGTTTTGCAAAGATGCTATGCAAAAAAAATCTACCTAATGAGAACTAATTTGGCTATGCTGAACATTGGCAGTTATTTATGTCCCCCCTGATAGTTTACACTTTCAAATAGATTTCAGAGTGCACATTTGACCTACATTGTTCTCCTTACTTTACTGCCCTTTTAAATGCTTTGCATTTTACTTGTAATCTACCTAAAATCTTATTAAAGACTCTACTCCTACCTGAAGATGAGATGGAAAACTCTTGTGCGTAGATGCAACGGCAAATGTTAATACACATTTTAAAATGGCAGAACCATTATAACCCCAGCAGGCAGTTGGTTGTGTGTCTGGCACGGCAGGCCGAGGCCTTGCTGTTAGTAGCATGCTTGCTTAACTTCCAAGTAACCACTAAAGCAAGGAAATGTTCAAACAGGTGTTCAAACCTGAAAGACACAGGTTTGATCCCGGCTGCGGCAGTTGTATTTCGATGAAGCTGAAATGCTAGAGGCCTGTCTACTGAGCGATTTCATTGCATGTTAAAGAACCCTTGGGTGGTTGAAATTATCCAGAGTCCTCCACTGTGACGTGTCTCGCAGCACGAGTTGCTTTGGGACGTTAAACCCCGTAAACCAAACCGGCAATGTTTAAACACACAGACACACACGCCAGTGTACGCTAAACAATGGGCAAAGCCTGAAGGCTCAAATCTGTTTTAATTTACATTTACAAAATGGCTTTCTTGTCAGTCCTGCTAAGGGTCTCCTCTGCATGCTCAGCATGCTGCTTGAGTGTGCTGCGGACTGTGGAGTCCATGTCTGGGTCCTTGAGGAAGAAATGCCTGAGGAAGAGGCACAGCCCTTCTCTCAGAAGACGTAGCTTGGGTGCATCCGCCACTTTCAGGAATACTTTCTCGTAGACACCCTGAGGTCGGTTCAGCAGCAAGCTGCTGAACAGTGTTCGCAGGAGTTTCAGCAGCGCCGGGCTCATGTCCACAAATTGGATCGTCTGTCGGGCAGAAAATGACAAAATGGCACATTGGCGTTGATGATCTTTAAAGGCTGCTAATGCCTAGAGCCACAATTACCAGTGCATGTTTTACGCTTTAATAGGTGCCTGTGAAGTTGACGACAAAGTGCCTTGCAGAATAAGTGTAAGGCTTTCACGTAGAGGTGACCCACATTTCAGTTGCACATCTACACTGGATCATTTACACATCACAGGAAGATATATTCGGCTCACTCAAAATCCAAAACATACACACATCTCTGTTAAACATCAGTTAAATCATTCTACATCACTGTATTATTATTACAGTATACTCTTAATAAACGAAACCTGAAGGGACCAGAAAATTATGTTCCGCTTAACAGGAGTTCCATTTACTGAGAGATGAACAGGGGTGCAGAATACAAGTACGAAACTAATCATATTGGAGGCAGTTGTTCCATTTAAGCAGCAGTTCCGTTCAAGATATTCCCCTTTACTAAGAGTCCTACTGTACATATTATCTCTCTTATCTCTATCTACACAGGGCTACATGTTTACACTTCACAACATAATGAGGTTCTGAATCATGCTGGTTAATGTGTACAAGGAGTACACGAACACAGTCCAGCCTTCGCACCTTAAGAACAGCCAGTGACAGGGCCTCTTGTGACAGCAAGATGACTAGAAATTCGGCTAGATTGGCCAGAGCTGTTGGACTCAGTCGATCCAGCTCCTTGAACTTGTCCCAGACTGCGCACTGAAGGCTCATCTGAAATGGAAGTATACAGTAAAACTAGTGCTCACCCAAGTAAGAAGAAAACAAGCAGCATTTTTTTTATATGCAACACGATATCTTGGCACCTGTACAGCACAGCTCAGATAAACTATGACACAACGTGATCAAAAAGGCATTGGAAGTAAGGCCGAACAACAACATGTGATGTCTGCAAGTATAGCAATCACATTGACTATATCAGTGCTCTTTTTTCTTTCAAACTGATCATGCTTATACTGTGCAATTTGGCAATAACTTTCCTTATATCTTGACAATGCTGGTTCAGCCTGTTTAATAATTCTGACAAGACAAATTTTAATCAAAACATTGAGTCTCAGACACCTACGTAAAAACGCCGGTCTCGCTTGATGAAGAACTGGGCCAGATAGGCATAGAAAGGGTTGTGCTGCTTCTCCTTGAGCAGGCAGTGCAAAAGGACGTGACACATTTCACGCTCCTGTGTTGGAGTCAGGTTCAGATGCATGATTCTCTCACTGGCGCTCAGGTAGTCCTGTAAAAAGAATCAAAACAATACTCATGTACTACACCACCATTACTGCAACTACAGTAATGAACTTCCAAGATAAAAATACATAAACGGAAGAAGTCGCCGCTGCATCATGCAATTTGTGCATGTATAGGGCGTTTTTATTTTGGTGCACAGATAGATATTTAAGACAGGTAGACAGCTCAACTATTACATTGAGAATGAAGACAGTGTTGTTATAACAGCAGATAGCTAATGTACTAAGCTCATGCACTGGGGAGGCAAGGGGGCCATGGCCACAACTGCAGAGGAGGCATAATGTTATTGTTATCAGCCCATTTTAGTTATTATTCCTTCTTAACGAATTTTATCATCATAGTACTCACTACTCATAAATATTATTTTAATAGACAAATATTTTACACTATTTATGGCTATTATTTCTAGGTTGTTATGCAGCCCCGTGAAATCCACCGTTCACAATACATTTTTTACATTGCAAAAACAATTTGTTGACAATTCATCACCAAACGTCAGGAAGCTGTTTGGACACATCTGGCCTTTGCACTAAAACAACACTATGTGTAATCTGCAGGACGGGGGGCGTCACAAGTTCGGATTGGTCGCTTTCACTATGTCGCAAGCAGCACATGAAAGCTCATAGTATATCTCAGCTGAAGCGAGGATGAAGTGCCCTGAAAACGATGACTGCACATAGAATGACCCCACACACCAGCTTAGGAAAGCACGTGGCTGTAATTTCTGTAGCCAGGTTCCTGTTGCAAGTGCAGTTACAATATGTGATCCACGCTTAACCAAAGTGTCACGTGGCTGGTGCAAGTGAGCTTTTGTTAACATTTTTTATTTATTTTGTCGCTAATGTCAGAGGCAGTGGGAAATGGTTGGGGAGGTGGAGGAGGGCACTGTCAGGTAATAAGTGACTACTGTGGGACTGCAAGCAGGACCTATGACAGCAGACATTGGCGGGTGTTTGGCAATACGCAAGCAAATACGGCACTTGAATTTGGTCAGAAATTATTGAGGACAACATCACATGCTTTTACAGAAAGCGGATGCAACAAGCCGAGGAAGACACTTTCAAAAATGCCTGTTGCCTCTGTTAGCCAATTTACTAGCAGGAATACAGCGTTCACAATTGTTGACCTCCTACAGCATTCTTCTCATTTGAATCTTAACCCCGTTTACACCAGTTGAAATCAACACTGCATGACTGTAAATATGAAACTGAAGATCTTAGAAACAAGTGAACAAAATACATCAGCACATTGATTTCGTTACTTTCTTACCTCAGCAGTCATCATAATGCAGAAGATGTTTCTTCTGACGTCAGTGTTCATGTGGTGCTTCTGAGCCAGTTTCAAGATTTTGCTTGAAAACTCTGGCTGCACTGACGGTGTGCTTGTTTTCCTATCTGCGAAGTATATACAAAAGACCCGATTTACATTGCAATGTTACTCAGGCAGGAGACAAGCACTACATTAGCAAATACTCATGTACTATAATCTACTAAGGTTTATAATGCAGCAGCAGAGATTGGCTATAAATTGAAGTGCAGACTTATGGAAGCAAGCTATAAAATGCATCCTTTCATTTTTTATGTTGCTAGTGCATGGAACAATGGGACAGCTCATTCTCATATGGAAAATTTATTTGAACAGCTGCAACATGATAACCATGTGTGTTGGTGATCATGTATGGTGATCTTTCTTTATCTTCATATGTTAGCCATGCTGGATTTATTAAGTGAACTAATGCCGACAAGCTGAGAACACTGCAATCTCTCATAGGCAACAAGGCAGCTTCAGAATCTTAAACACTGTCAACTATTTATGACCAACAATCCACAAAGGTAAAATGAGCAAGAAGAAAGCTCACCCGATGACACCTCGTTTCCTGCCCATGCTGATCCAACTACCCACCACTTGCC
Organism: Rhipicephalus sanguineus; assembly: GCF_013339695.2. Classification (NCBI taxonomy): domain Eukaryota; kingdom Metazoa; phylum Arthropoda; class Arachnida; order Ixodida; family Ixodidae; genus Rhipicephalus; species Rhipicephalus sanguineus. Next base: position 188,293,858 of record NC_051178.1, read on the forward strand.
CCTTTCGTGTGCCTTTAGCAGGTCCTCAAGTGAGATGTTCAGTTCTTGCAACAAACAACCTGAAACAATGGGATGAAAATGAAAAGAAAGCAAAGAGTTTACATGTAACAGAATAACCTTCCTGACAGCCATCATTTTCAACTTAGTAAAACCCGGTGACATTCTCATCTGGCACGGCATGCTGTGACACCCTACTTCCTTTCGCTTGTTCTTTCAAATTTAAATAGGTCTATGTATCTTTAAGTTACAACTGCACAATCTTGCTAAGAGCATAAAATGGCCCGAGAAATAGTGACACCAGAGTTTCGACCAATAAAAGACTCTTCGATGTATACAGCTATGACAGACTCGGTAAATTACTGTATGGCATTGATACTGACCACATGTCAGAGGCATTGAAAAACAGTTTGAGCAGCATGATAACAAGGTATTGCGACAATGTTTCATGGAAGAAAAATATTAAGTTGAGTACTGTAACCGCTTGAAATTTCAAGCGTGACTCAAATAGTTCTTTCCATTGGATTCACACTAGAAGGCTGTTTTTCTCAAATATTTATGTTTCCTGAAATGAAGCAATTTCAGTATTTGAACAACCCTACATAAAAGACCAAAAATTATGCGCAGCTTCAACTAACTCAATGTCGCAAAGGCTGATTAAACAGTGGAGCTGATGACACCAGTTTTAGCTTGGCCATTGCCGAACATTCCAGAACGAATGCGAGACCCTCGGCTTTTCCAGGATGGCTATCAGCTGGTCCTCCTCTACACACCACCTGCTCCGCTTCCGCCATAGCTTCACCTTTGCTCTCCTCCTCTCTACCCAGCTTCACCCTCTCCACGTCGTTACCCTTTTTCAACCAGGCTCAACTAGCTACAATAAGCTCCCCTCTCCCCCACTTAGCTTTATCCATGCTCTATCTCTCATCAGGCTCTGCTCTCGCAGCTGGGCTAGAAAGTGCAGACGACAGATCCCCAGGGATTTACCTCGGCCTTAAAGGGACACTAAAGGCAAATATTAAGTCGACGTTGATTGTTGAAATAGCGGTCCAGAAACCTCGTAGTGCTGCTTTTGTGCCAAGGAAGTGCTTATTTTGAAATAAAATCATGTTTCAGTGGTCCGCATCGCGTTAGCGCACTTCAAATCACCCGCCTGAAATCAGTCTTTCACACGTCACTGCTGCCGTGCCCAACGTTGCCCGCCTTTACTGCGCGGTGGCGTGCACACCATTCGGGCATCCGGCAACATCACATGCATGCGGCATTTTGTTGAACTTTGTGTCAGAGTGACTTTCACGAGCGCGCAAAACACACGCGGCAGTACGCAATACCGAAACTACCACTGAGGTGCGACCGCGTGAGCGAAGCAGGGCGCCGGGCGAAGCGCAGTTTGGCGAAAACGGAACCTTTGAACCACGCGCGCCGTTCCCCATGGCAACACCAAAGAGGTTCTTTTTTCCATGAATCAAACAGAAATAAACAAGCAGCATTTTATTACATCTCTTGATGCACGGAAGGTTCTTTTTTTATTGCAGCTAGTTTGATTACGAGTGATTAATTGTAGGTGGACTTTCACGTCATCAAGATCATTTCCAAAATGTCCCGCTTGTGGTGCTCATCGTGTGATACATTTAGCTTAATTTCTCGGTAAGTAGGGCACTGCTGTTGATAATATAGCCATTTTAGACATTGTCATACATTGAGCTTTCACTCTGATATAAACTGTTATTTGTCTTTAGTGTCCCTTTAAACAGTGCCGCTGTTAAAACGTGCATCAGTAGTGCTATTCAACTATGAAACCGGGGCATAACACTAATGTGTACTACAGCTGCCCATATATGTGGCTGAAATGCTAGTTATGCAACGTGCGACTGATATGCTTGCTTCATCCTCGGAGTGAAATGTCAACTTAACAATGTATGCTGTAGTATGTACACATCTTACTCACCCTTTCGAAACAGCCCTCTAAGAACTTTAGATGCATGCTCCACCATGCTGGGGTCACAGTTCGGGATCTTCTGTATGTTGTTATTTCTGACAGCATTTAGTATGTCCATCATGAATCTTTTTCTGGAGCTGAAAACGCATTTTTGAAGAATCGCAGTCAATTAGTGAACCATGGTACACTCGACGAAAAGGCAAAGAGGACAGAAAGCCATCACTGATTTACGCGGTGGGCAGCGAAGATTTATTATTAAATGAATTACAGTGGGAAGATGTTTTGTTGTAATCAGGCAAATGCACAGTAGGGCATTAAGCCGTACTTTTTGAACTTTTTAAATACTTATTCACTGCACATCTCTTGCTTTGCTAATCAAATGCACATTCCTGCCATGTAGCCATGTAGTGTGCACAGACATTTCTAAAGCTTTAAGCTTCAACACAGCCAAAGCTAGCCAATCCGCAGCATATAGTACAACGTACATATTTTATTTTTATGTGAGAAACAACTTTCATGCTTACTCTTGGGCTCCGACAGTGTCTTGAGCACTCTTGCGTTGCAAGAGGACCACAACTTCCTTTAGGGCCATAGGGTCATGTTTTCGAAGGGCGAATCCAACACCTAAAAAAGACATCACATGAGGCAAATTACATAAGCAAATATTGCAAGAAGTAAGAAAGCTTTCCTTTCTGTTACAAAGTATGAGTGATACACCACTTTCCTCACTGCAAGAAGTAGTCTGAAAACCTGACTGACGCTGCCTTTAGGTATTTCATGCATAAAATTTAGTATAATGATGCGGTTTACTGCATTGAACCTATACTCAGCTACCAATATCTGTGTGACTAATTGCAGCATAATAAATACATCAGTCCACTTAGATGAACTCCAAACCTGTTTTCACGTTTCCTTCTTTCACAGAAAAATGCACTCATGTACAAATGCATACAGGTTATAACAAGTAACACTACAACAAGGAAGCCAATAAAGCATGATTAATAATTGTCATCATTTGTCTAATTTGTGTCCACTGAAAAACTAAGGCCTGTCATAGCCATCTCTAATTATGCCTGCCTTGCACCAGATGAACCTCACTTTTTTTTTCATCACAATGTCCAGGTCTCTGACATCCTCAACTGTTATTGTCCTTCTCTTGACATGCATAGTTACTCTATTATACGACCAGTTAGGTATGTGCTCGTTAACATATTCAACAGTAACACAATACAATAAGGATACTAACAACGCAGTATGAGAAGAATGGTCTCCACGTCTTTTTCGCTGAAGGTCTCAGCCAATTTTCGTATGATGTCGTAGACAATTCTTGAGTGAACCACCTGAAAAGGAGACATTTTAGTCCAATAAAGTGCCAGTGAGCTTGCCAAGTTTCAAAGCAATTTCAGTAAAATCATTCGAGTACGAGGTTTGCAGACTGCAAACAAGATATTTAATTTTACTCATATCTTCTGGCAACGTGTGAAAATACAATCTTTAAAGTGCCAGTAAACATGCCCCGACTCTTTCTTTCTTCCCATCTACATACTTGCCAAGTTTGGAGAAACAGAATCCGGGAGATCTACTCAACGGGTGGGGGGTATAAAATATGTCGAGCGCGGGAGGGGGGGGGGGTAAAAAGTATGCCGACCGGGGGGGGGGGGGGGGGGGTACTGCGATAGCAATTATATGGACACTGTCAGCGGGATTTTGCGGGCGCCGCTGATCTGTACCGAGTGCAAACCGATAACATCGCTTACACATCGTCTGTTTCACGTGCGAGTAAAAGCGCGCTAGCGCTAGGCACGAACGCGGTTGAACCAGGATAAAACGACCCGGCCGTCACCGTCGCGCGAAGGGCACATGCGACAACATCGCTCCGCCTGCGAGGCCTGTTGTCGCTTGCTTACCAGTTATTTCGTCGGGCAAGATATTGTGTCTACAGGAACGCATCATCTACGAAATATTAACGGCTGATATAACCAATAACACATTTAGGATGTGGCCAGACAACTTTGCTCATGTGCCCAGACAAAGCACTGGACGCGCGAGGCAAAACTGGATTTCCGGGAGATTTTCCTATGACCCGTACAACCGGGAGAAACCTTCAAAATCCGGGAGTCTTCCGGGTAATCCGGGAGACTTGGCAGGTATGCATCTACGAAGCAAGCTACTCAAAACGTACACAACAGCAGTGGTTTGTTTTTTGCATTTCAGACAAAATGAAGATGAAGAAATATAGAAGTATGTTGAATTGCAGAAAATTGCCTTCCATGAGAATGTTAATACAGAAAAAGAAGGAGAAGAAAAAATAATGGAGAGGCAGACTTACCTTGAAGACGAAGAGGTATGATATAAACAAAGCGCAGTTGTCAACTTCCTTCCCATTGCTGCTACCTTGTTGCTGCTCATACAATTCATTGAACTTCTCAGCCATGTCCTGGAGTATCTGTGCACCTAATAAAAAAGCAAAAGCAAGTCTATTTAATTTGTGCTGGCAATATACACATTTGCACAAAGATGTGCATACAATGAGGCACTGAAATGTCCTTAAGGTACCATGGGTAGAATGCTGCAAGAGGATCAGAGGAAGTTTTAAACTTGATTACAAGTTCACGTTTAGTGAAGTTCTAAGAAGTGGGACATGTGGGCTGCTGTACTTTGAGAGCAATGAAAGATGAACGGGCAGGGAATCTTTTTCTTTCTCAACCCTCTGGTTGATCGATGTTCAAGAGAAGTCCAGCCCACACACACACATGAATTTCTTTTTAAATTAAGAAAAATTATGACTAATTAATGCAATAAGGATAATTAGTGTTGTAAGGCAGTCATTCTTCCTTGAAGCCATTTTGCAATCAACACCAAAGTCCCGTGATGCAGAGTTCAAAAGAACTTAAGGGGAGACGTGGGTCTTGAAAAGTGTGTTTTTAATACTTGGGTGAACGGAATGAAATTTAATACACTTATTCAGTTTTTTCAGAAGATTCCAAATCTCTGAGTAGATTTTTGATAGCTGCATTAGAACAAAAGATATGCTAGTTCTACAACGTTTTCTAGCACAATTCTTACGGGGATTTTTGACAACTTCTTTTTGTCAAACACAAAAGCAAAGTATGCGGCAAGATTGCCAGAAAGCTGGTCTAGCCGATGATGCTATTTATTTTCTTATAATGTTGTTTACCAAATGATAATTCTCGATAATCATAAAGTGTATGAAGCGAAAATTTTTCACTCATATTTGCATCCGTTTATTTTGCATTCGAAGTTCGATGAAAACAATCAAATTAGCATCATCGGCTAGAGGGGCTCTCTGGCAGTCTTGCTGCATATTTTGGTTTTGTGTTTGACAAAGCAAAGTTGCCAAAAAGTACCGTAAGAAATATGCTCTCAAAAATTGCATAACTTTTGTTCTAATGCAGATAATAAAAATCTACTTGAAGATTTGGAATCTGCAGAAAAAACTGAATAAGTGTACTGAATTTCATTCAGTTAACCCAACTAATAAAAAAAAATTTTTCAAGACCCACGTCTCCCCTTAAAGAACGTATCGGCTTGGGCTTTTTATCCCCGTCCACCACACAGGATAATGGGAGACATGAGAAATACTGACAGTCCATAAGCTTTGTTGCATAATTTGCAGTATAAAAAGAATACCCGCAACAAAATTTTAGTATAACAATTTTCTGGGTGGATGGCACAAACCAATCTATGTGGACTGGTTTTGCCCACTTGACGTAGGTTCTTATGTTTCTTTAATTGCAGCTGTGAGGGGGAACCTATACACAAAATTTAATTAATTGCTCATTTAACTTTACTTTTTCCGACACGGCCAACTTTTTTCAAAGAGCCTTCCCAGAAAATTTGAGCTTTCTTTCACTTTCTCAAACCTTCTTAGAAAGTTCACCTCGCTCGATGCAGACGTTTTAGCCATAGCCACTGGCAACTGTGGTACAACATGGAAAGGTACGACTACTACATCATGCTTCATCTTTCTGCACTGTTTAAGCGCAATGCGATCTGAATGTTTAACACTAACCTACTTCGGTTCCCACGTTGCAGTGCAAGTATGCGACAAGCATCGCATGCTCCATCACAAGACGCTCCGGAGTCAAGAAAGGTGCAATGATCGACTCAGACAGACAAAGATTCAAGGTAGAGTTGACATCTGAAATGAGAAGAAGCAAGATGTCACATCATCACTGTGGACACCGAATGAGTCAGGAAATGCACTAATAAAGAAAACCCATACCATTGTTGCTGTGCTTTTTGTACAGCTCCTCCATCTCCATTCCTATAGGCTGTACTGTGGTTTCGCTTAGTCTGAGAAAAAAAAACAAACACACAAAACCGAAATTCAGATAACATGAATTTTATTGATCAGTTATTCCTTTCAGTATTGCTATCCCATCACTTGCTACTCACTGGCCTATACTAGAGCTGAAGTCAAAGATAACATAGTGCCTGCATATCTATCCGCAAAATACAACTCTGTATACAAGTGAATACTCTCACAAAGAGAAAATCCAAGTTACTAGAGTTTTAGCTTGCCTGCAAAGTCCTTAAGAGCTTCCGTATTACTGGGCTACCAGAGATGCAAGTGCAAGTTGCCGTGTCTATGGCACCATCCGGTCGGGCCATTAAACGTATTCTATTTCACTGCTGGTGTAAATCTTGGCAGCAGTGTGACTGCATACATGTTGCTGTTTTAAGTACTACATTTCCCTTACCTTAGGTAAAATTATACATTTTGCGCAGCTACATAGATTCATACGCAACATAAGCATCCCACACTTGGTTGCCAACAGTGCCAGATTTTGCAGAACTGTACTGTAGATCTATTGGAGAGTCCAGAGTCCTAACCAAGCTTTGCTGGGACACCAACAAAAACTCGAATAAGGTCTGGTGCTTAGCTCTGTGATCCCCTACAATGCTGATGCATTGCAGCCAAAACCTATAAAATAATTTAATGTTAAAAATGAAATATTCACCTATGTATGCTGCTGCAACTGAGCAGAATGTTAACTGCAGCGGCACTAACCTTGAATCTGTCTTTATCTTCTCGTCAGCAACACACTACTGGAAAGAACATTCTGTATTTATTCATTATGACACATGCAATACTATTTGTCAGTTGTAGCACAGGCAGCTCACAAGTGCACATGAACACAAGGTAGGTTTTACCATGTATTCCATATGTTGAATTCTAATGGCGAATTCAGAGTGACATGCTCACTCCACAACTAAGCACTCCCTTCTGATGCAAAGCAGCTCCTTATCTGTAATTAGTACACAATCCACCTGCAAAGCATGGTGAGAGAGCAGATGTGCTATGCCGTATCAATGGTTAGCAAGGATACCTTGCCTGTGGTTATCCACTCCCACTCTTCGCTGACAGCATGGGTGCAACATTCTGCTGAATGCCTGCTTGTAGCAGCAACTCTAGTGTCGCTGTCTGTGTCCTATTCGTCACATTGTGTAGAACTTAATCCATTTGAACTGAGGTTCTTGCTGAGCAGGAAAAGCAATGCCACACGGCGTGACAAGTCGCCACTGGCGACCGCTACAAAGCAATGAATACCATGGCACTGCCAAGTTTGGCATACAGCACGCAAACGGAAAGGCACGTGTGAAAGAAATACCTCATGCAAAGTTCCAGCCCACTCCACTGATTTTTACAGAGCAGCTTTGGCTACTTTGTAGAGTGGTCGTGGCTCAGAATTTACTCTTAATCTATCATATCTAGAATATGCGATGTGAACCCTTACTCTGTTCTTGAATTGCACTTGCTCCAAAGAGAGCAGAAAATGTTGAATACTCTGCCATTGTAATTCAATGATGGATATTAACAACATCCCACATATCTACAGTTCGGAAATTTGTACACATACCTGTTCAGTAAGCCTTTAACTTGTTTCTTAAGCCTGGCCAGCTCCTCTTTCTTCGCTGAGCTAAGGTTGATGCCTTGGAGTCTCTTGGCGGGCGGGACATATTTCTGTGACACCACGTTGCCATCCTTATCGCGCAACCGTCCATATATATCTTCCCACGTGCCATCTGAAGATGTGGCACATTGCTTGGCTGTATTTTGGGATTGCCCCTCACCAAGTGTTTTTGATCCAACTAGTGCTTCTTCCTCTTCTCCTGAGCTTCCACTTTCATCGTCAAATGAGATTTCATCTTCATCATCTTCTTCTGGAGTGTTCTTGCAGCTTTTGCTTTTGTCAACTAATTCGTTAGGCTTTGTCGTACCTGACAGTTTAGCAGCAAGTCACCCTTTTTGGTGATGTCTGGGCACGATTTTCAAGCAACTGTGTTTTTCCTGCCCTTTCACGCCGTGGGTCAGAGACCATGCCGGAAGAGCTGTTCTCAGAATCGAATGATTCATCTTCAGAGCCAAGTTCGTCACCACTGTTGTCTTCACCACTGTAACCTACTAGCTTCCTCATCACTGACGACGTCTTCATCAAACTCGTCACCTCCTTCCACATCTTCACCAGCATCTTCGTCACTACATCCTCATCAATGTCGTCATCATCACTGATTTCATCATCTTCACTACTCCGATATTCAGCACTAGGCAGTCCTTTCGCAGCTGATGCTTTGTGTGAAAGCTCATAATCATCATCATCGCTAAATTCGTTTTCACTTCCTTCACTGTCTGAATGAGTCCTCTGTTTCTTCCCAGCACTTAAAGATCTACTCTCCTCCAACTTTCTTTTTCTTTTAGCAGGGTTCACATACACATTGGTGTCATCATTGTCACTTTCCTCGTGGGTGTTCTGGTATTTCTTGTCCGCAACTTCTAGGAGATCTGTGACTCGTTAGTGAAGGATTTGCTCGTCGAAATGCTCAGTTCACTGAATTTCAAGCTATTATGCCAACACACACACTGCAAGAAATCAAGTTACAACCAACCACCACATAAAAAAAAACATATTAAAGTTCAGTTCTACTAATGCAATGCTTAACACTGTCGGCGGCAGTGCAAGTGACAAAACAGTGCCGAGTGGATGAACACAATAAACATAACAAGTATTTAGCTGGATAGAATTTCGGATGCCAATGCATTTATTTCTCAAGGCTGCAGCATAAGTTGATCACGCACTGCACTTTATACTTTAGTGCTAACCAAAACGATGTTAAGCAGAGCGTGTCAACGGTTGTCCATGAAGGAGTACTTGCGATTACCCAGGCTCCTATCCTAGTAATTAAAGGGGAACTGCAGTGATATTGAGAAAGCTTGTTAGGCTTCACTGATAGCACCAACACTAAGTGACGATTGCAAGGCACTTCACGCAATGGCCTTAATCTCAACTGCAGCACTAAATTGATCAATGGTTAAAAAACTTGAGGCAGATCCAAGTACATTTTTGAATCTATGTAAAGTGAAGCTATTGTGAAAAGTGGTAATTAAATGCTATAAAACTTCATTTTTTGCAAGACTTTTGCAGCATAGTGAGAGCATGTCCGCACAATTAATCAGCAAGGCACTTTATGGCAATACACAACTGCATGGTTAGGCAAGTCCGAGAGGAATTGCAAAGAAACTGTTAATGCAATTTGCAACTTATGTTTGCAAAATATTGCGAGTCTTGGGGAAACAAATTGTGCCATTACATTTGACAGCAATTTTAATTATTTTTTAAACATAATACAGCCGTGCACAAGGTTGAAAATGACATCGCTAAAAGCTGACCATATAAGACACTGATATCCACCTTGAAGAAGCTGGTAGCTATAGAAGTGACGAAATGGCCTTTAAGATTGGACCACAAGCCGCCCAATTTAAAAGATCACAGTAGTACTATCAACAAGTTATGCAAGCTTGGAAACCATGGGGTGAGCCAAACTGATGCTATATAGCATCAGTGTGGGCGCTATTGGTACCATTCCAAGCAGTGGAAGAATGGACTGCTGTGCAACCAACTTTTGCATCCCTAATTTGCATTTAGGCAAGAGACCTCGCAGATGCCCACATGGATTATCAGGGTTCAAGGAATTTCTAGTCCAGCACTGCGACTACTGACTCTGGCAAATAAACACAATAGTTATTGAGTTTATTTTAAACTAAGAAATGCTTTTTTTTGATAACTCAAAACACAGAATGATGCTTGATTCATTCAGTGTCTGCATACTGTAAAATCCCAAGCAACCCACCCCAGCATGTCGAAATTACAGAATTACTGGCAAAGTGGAGGGAGGGAGAAGGGAAGCACTTTTCCGGAACGGCACCATAATTCATTCAAGATTTTGTTTTACTGGTGGCAGGCAAAAGCTAAGTGGGAATGCAGCTTTTATTTTTCATACTTACTCTCCATAAACTTTTGACAACTGTGCATTCAACACAAAGACTGTTGGCATGGTGATGAGTGCAAGAAGGATACAGTCCAGGCCCTCGTCAATGAATGACTTGGGCATATTCTTGTTCTTTCGCTTGTTGAGGAACAGCAACTTCTCCATCTGTTTGATAACTCTATCTTCTTGCTTGTTGTCATCACGAAGGTTCTTTTTGCGAACTGCTTCCTGCTCCTATGGGATGAGAAAAGTCGATGTCAGCTTTCAGAAACAGGCAGAAGTGCAGCACTTGCAGATAACTGGTGATGAGCGATTTGTTACTGTATGGCCAGTTACATACCTACAGCATGTATTAAGGAATGACACAGTGAGCAAAATGATGCACATAATCAGTAGAGCTGGCTCCCAGTAGTTTAAACTTTTGGGAGTCGGGTAGCCTGAAAATGCAGTCACCACAATTACAATTTACAGTAACCAACTAAACAGCCAGGCTGTTGTTGATGGTTTAGAGTGAGACTCGAGCTCGTCAGGCAGCTCTACAGGGGCACATTAGCATGTTCTTGCCTCTAGCTACACAATGTGCTATGCTAATACAGCCATGTCATCACTTGCAGTGCAACAGCTGATAGTCATGCTACACCAATGTGATATAAACTTACGCAATACTTCAGTCAACCACTACAGACATTTCCACAGAAGGCTCTATGGGCGCCGCCATAATCCCCTCTGGGCTAGGGTAAATCCCCCCAAAATGCACTGCTGAGGCAGTGATGTCAGCCTTTGTACTCCCGTGCCTCAGCCCAGCATGGAGGTGTTTTTTCTATCCTGTGAAAAGGTCTTAGCTGTTGAACTTCAACAGCATGTTCAGTTAATTAATCCATTCTGGCTTTCTAAGAAAGGCCACAGCATTGAAACAGAAAAACAGATCATAAAAGCACTGTCAATAGGCCTTTAGCAGAGCATATGTATAGGTGTTTGATATTCAAAATATTGCACATGCTAACAAATGCAAACACAACACGGTGCCACAGAACCGTTGCTCAGTTCGGCAGTAGCCAGTTACTCACTCGTGTCGCATTATGCAAAATTGTGTTCTGTGTTCATTCAAACGGTAAGATGCCATGCACTTGACAAAGAAAATTTACTAGATAAAGCTTTGTGCTACTGTAAGTAGTGCAGGTGCCTGTAAAGATACACTAGACGAAACATTACTGAAAGCTTACACGCTTGGTTGGTTTCTTCAATGCAGGCTCCTCCTGTTTAGACTGTTTCGCACGGTGGTCTTTAGCAAGGGTCTTGTCATCACTTGTTGGTTTCTGGGTGATGTGGAGCTTTTGGCATATCCTCTCCATCTCTTTTTGGATGATTCCCTACAAACCAAGAGCATAGGATTTAGCAGAACAGAGCAAAAGCACCAGAATTTCACCTTAAGCTCTCGTATGTCTTGCTTTAATCCCTAAAATTCTCTTCTTTCGTTGCTTCAATCTAGATTTATTTGTTCTCAGCGAGCGCGACTAATTTTGTTTCAGCTCTCTTCATGTCTTAGCAAGGCCAAACGGTGGATACAGGGATACAGCTGTACCAACGTTTCATTTACAACGTTTTACGTATTGGGCAGCAGTATTCAACGAGATAATTTATCCCAAGCTTTCCAGTGCTGCCTGTGATTGGTAGTACAGAAGTTCGCGATGATGCCAGTTGGCCCCCCACCTGCCTGTTTTACTCGCAGCTAGACTAGTGAGTCAGGCAAACTGACACGATAACTATGAAAACGAAAGCACTAACAAATGTACTGACAGCAAGATAACCTGAGCGCCTTCAGGTGTCAGATCAACTTCCACACACGCTCCTTCGGGAATTTCAGTTTTCACTTGAGCTTACCACGACACAGGGGCATGCAATTGCGAGGTGGAAGAGATCACGTTGTCCTACCTTATTCTTCATGTGAAATGCGTGTCGTCGAACTTTTTTCTCCGATCTCTCCAGCTTACGTCGCTTCTTTCTCGAGAGTCTTGAAACGTCAACACCGTGCGTTGGTGGCGGCGCGTTCGCACGCATCTCGCCTCTCACATTACGACTGCGCTTCATGTTTGTATTGTGATTCACTCGCGAATACTTCACGTACGCGACGGAATCACATAGCACAGAAACGATGACACGACACTGTTATGTCACTTCGGCTGCGAGCATCTAAACGCACACCACGCTTTCAGATTCAGAATGGGCGCAGCCATATTGGCAATATTGGCCCACGGTGTGCACTGTGCTGCCATCTATTCACCGCAGTCGCAGGCATCACTCGAAGGTTTTGCTGGCTTCGCCGGTCCCGTCGGTGCTGATCGGCAGAGTATCCATAGCAATGTCGGGCAAATTCCAGGTGACAGTTCATCTGAACTCTGCCGAACAATATCTGAAAGAAGTACTTTTTCTTTGGTTCACAGCGAATGTTGCAGATGCTCCAGGTCAACGTGTTTGCGTCGTAGCAGTGCCATACGAACATGATGTGTTTAAGAGGTAGCTCGACATTGTCCACATGTTTTGCAAAAAAAAAAAAAAGGAAGCAGTGTTAACTCTCCGATCAAAAGAAATGAAAAAGCTAAAAAAAAAATAGGGACCACATTTCGACGAGGATGGGATTCGAACCCACGCGGGCAGAGCCCATTGGATTAGCAGTCCAACGCCTTAACCACTCGGCCACCTCGTCCGCTGATCGCCGAGGCACTAAATACTCAAGAAACAAGATTGGGGAAAGTCTGACCACGTTTGCAGACACACACAGACAACACACCCGCGTACACCAACCGCGTTGGTGCACACCTTGGTGCACACACACGATCCCAAGCTCATGTTTCTAGGCCGACGCCAGCGCTTGCTATTCCCCTAATCGCGAAACCCCCGCGAAGATTTTCGATTTTGCTCGCGTATATATACAGGCACCAGGGGCGTAGCCAGAAATTTTTTTCGGGGGGGGGGGGGGGGTTCAACCATACTTTATGTATGCTCGTGCGTGCGTTTGTATGTGTGCGTGCCTATATACGCAAGCAAAACTGAAAAATTTCGGGGGGGGGGGGGGTTGAACCCCCCCAACCCCCCCCTTGGCTACGCCCCTGACAGGCACACATACAAACGAACGCACGAACGTAAATTCTAGTTTAACCCCCCCCCCCCCTCCGAAAAAAATGTCTGGCTGCGCCCCTGGTGAGGTTCTACCGATTCCCAAAAAGACGGCACGAACAAAGCAGACGACAGGCATGGATTGCTGCAGTGCGCCGAAAAAAGTGAACGCTAGCAGTGCTTGGTCGGAGTTCGCGCGTGCAGAGAAAATAAAAGAATAGGCGCCATGTTAAGTCTTTGGTATGTAGTGCCATATTAATGTAACATTGCTTTCCTTGAGCGATATAAACTTAATGTACACGTGCACAAAAACAACACTTCATGAGCTAACCAAGTAGTCTAAACATAGTTTTCATTGACGTTACTAGCCACCATAACGTCATCGTGGTCGCCATCTTGGAGTACTAGCTGGTTGAGATGCTGCGTGAACTCTTACTCGAACGCGCGGAGAATGAAACGGTGACATCAGATTAGTACCGGCGCCCCCTCGCGTTCCTTTGTGTTCCCCTTGGCGCGGCTGGCGAACAGAAGAAAGCGGGGAGAGGACAAAAGAAGTGTGTCCTCCCCCGTAATGACACACTCTTATGAGATAAAAAGTTACGGTGGCCGCCATGTTGAGGTACCCAGTGCAGGGAACCTGTCTGTGACGACACGTGAAAAATATGTTATAAAAATGCCCATGATTGGAATGACGCTTGTACTAAAAGAGGTCTTGGTTATTGCTCTGAATGTGTTGCGCTGAAAAGGAACCGCACATAACTCGTCCATAAAAAGCTCTTCATTACGTCTGAATCCACCAGGCCAGAGACATTACACACACACAAACGAACATTAAAATGTATACTGTTCACATGCCACAAAAGTATAGCACTCTATTCCAGTGATCGCTGCTCTTGAAGGGATCATAAAAAAGTGGTTGACTAACAGCGTAAGAGTAAGAGTTTTGGTGATTGGCAATAAATATTTACCGTCGTAGTTGTTGAGCTGACTCTTACGAAATGCCCAAGAAAATAAAGAACTGCGATATTATGACAAAAAAAGAAACTGCCAATGGCAGCCAGTGTTACGTGTGGACAGGCAACCGGCCCTCTATCTAAAAAACCGGCTGGGCTGGTCTAAAACCGGACAGGTGGCAACTCTATCCGTGTCTTGAAAGTACAAATTGCCGTCATGCTTTCAAAATTTGCGAAGATATATATATATTTACGCTGCTGCTGCTGCTATTCTATATTGTATAGGGACGTAGTAGTAAAGTTGCGTAGACATGTGATATTTGAGCTGTGTGGTTATATATTTTGTATATTTACGCTGTTCCGATGGAAGTGCGTGGTCGCCTAGAGATTCGACTATGATTTGTAGCAGACATTTTGCGGGAAACTGCAAAAATGACTCCAGTCAACACCCTTCGTATCTGCCGACAATTTTTCCAGTGGTGTACAAGAAACAGGCACCAGATCCAGAAAGGGCGCAGAGGTACGATAGCCAGTGAAGCGCAAAATTGACCATGCATTTTAAAGAGTTTTCTTAAGACCTGTTGGTTCCCTATTTCATGCTCAGCGAGAATTTGTTCCCCGCGCGCGCACTAGTGAAGTAAAGCTGGAATAGATGTGATTTACACACATGACACTTTCACATCTCCACGTTTCAAAGTGAAGATCTTATCATAGGTTAGGAGCAACCACGTTGCTTTTTGCATACTTTTCATTCAAAGTAAAAATGATTCCAGCAACAACGTAAAATGTGTAACACAGCTATCTCTGCCAAGTTCTCATATCAACTAGTTTCTGTGCACATCAGATGATCACAATTACTAGTTATTTTTTTAATGACACTTTTTGCCATTGTAGATGTTTTTATAGAGTTAGATTTTACGTATATTGATTTATTTCGTGAGATGTAATGGCGTTACCCACGGGATGACGGAACACTCTTAAGGGTGTAATCGTTTTTAGACTTCAATACATTTTCTGACTTGAAGATGGCATAACAAAATCTTTTATCGTGCGCATGGTAGATATGCTAAATATTGATTACCATACAATATTTGAAACAAAAATGCAACATATATACACCCTGGAGTGAACGGCGTGATGTAACAACTGTCACAACCTTATTTTGCTTAGGTGGAAGCGGTGTTCTGTGAGGGCAGCCAGATCAGCACAAAATTCCGTGGAGCAGCTGTGCCGCAAGGTATTCTTCAAAATGACCCAGCAATGCAAGATGAAGGTACCCCTGTTTGCCTCGGTGTCTATGAAACGCTTCCAAGTGATTTGGAATCACAAGAGATGCCTCTCGCACCCATCAGTAATGATGGCCCTCAACCTTCGGCAGGAGCCTGTAAAACAAGAAGACAAGATCATCCAGCTACACAGGCTGATGCTGTAAGCTTGCAACTTGAGCTGACTCTGTTCTCATTTTTACCTGTGATTTCACTAAGACTGCGAACGTAGGGCCTTAAATTAATGTTTTTACAGCGTGCATACTTTTTTCGTATTCAACAGGCGTGCCAAACCGAACCAGAATCCCAATAATATCTGATCATCCTCCTGTCAGCAACAAATGGGTCTGAGGCCTCAACTTAAGTGTCTTACATTAAAGTGTGACAAGGTATGCTCATCACTACGCATTTGCAGGGTTTGTCTCATACTTACAGTGGTTTTGGTTTTCATTGTAATGGTTGTACATTGGAAC
Source organism: Rhipicephalus sanguineus (assembly GCF_013339695.2). NCBI lineage: Eukaryota > Metazoa > Arthropoda > Arachnida > Ixodida > Ixodidae > Rhipicephalus > Rhipicephalus sanguineus. The sequence goes on from NC_051178.1 coordinate 188,309,891, forward strand.
CCCTTTATAAGAGTCCAGGGGTGGTGCCAAGATTTCTTTACTGGCGGGGGGGAGGCACCCACGACAAGTGAGGTCCTTAAAGGGACACTTAGGGCAAATATTAAGTCGACGTTGATTGTTGAAATAGCGTTCCGGAAACCTCGTAGTGCTTGTTTCATGCCAAGGAAATGCTTATTTTGAAAGAAAATCATGTTTTAGTGGTCTGTACGGCGTTAGCGCACCTCCAATCACCCGCCTAAACGGGCCTTCTGTCGTAGCCATTGGTCGTAGCAGTTGCCGTGAAACGTTGCCCGCCTTTACTGCCCGGCCGCCTACCCTACGGTTTCTTGCGCAACAGCGGCCATCAACTTTGCCAAGACGCAGCCACGGGCCACTCCGAAACTGTGTAGTTCACTGTAACGGAGCTTAGCTTGGCCAGCAGCAGCAGCAGAGTATCATCAGTGAGAAAATAGTGAGAGCCTAGCACACGCAGCAGTACGCGATACCGAAACTACCGCTGGGACGCGCAGCTCGGCGAAAATGGAACTTTTGAACCCCTCGCGCCGTTCTCCATGATAACGCCAAGAGGTTCTTTTTTTCATGAATCAAACAGAAACGAACAAGCAGCATTTTATTACGGCTTGTGATGCACGGAAGGATCTTTTTTTATCGCAACTGTTTGATTACTAGTGGTTAGTTGTACTCGGAACTCTTGACGTCATCGGGATCATTTCCAAGATATCCCTCTCGTGGTGCACTGCTGTTTGCACTATTGACGTTTTAGACGTTCTCACACATTGACCTTTCACTCTGACATAAATTGTTATGTGCCTATAGTGTCCATTTAACCCTTTGTAGGTTTGCCTATATTTTTGACACAATGGTATAAAAACTGGCTGTGGTATATTGGATATAAACTGCAAAGAAATAGTATAAAACAAATTTCATCAAAATTAAGCCAGTAGTTTACTGAAAAAAAAGTGGGACATATATGCCCGCTGACTCATGAGAGTGTTTCAAAAAGTGGGAAAACACTATCCCACTGTCTCATGAAGGCGCCATCTCGCGAATGCATCAGCGGGTATTTAGGACGAAACGGCCGAAGCAAGTGGCCCATAGTATCACTTCTCAAGTAGTGTTGAAGAAAGTTGTGCAGACCTAACTTCCAGCAGTAGAACACCACCTGCACCTGTGCCTCTTGTGAGCCTTCATAGCCATGTGGTTTGTTCCTGTAAAGCTTACTTCACCACATGCACCAACCATTTATTATTTTTTTTTTTCATTTGCCTGTCCTGTTTTTGGCTGTGGAAATTGTCGAGTACGGCTGTTGTCCCTGAATATGTGCCTACTTTTCGGAGGTATATGATATCAAGACAAAATATTTCCACGCAACAATATCCGCAATTACGCTGAGGGACGAGCGTGGCAATTTCGCAGGAGATTGCGTTTTGAATGCATTTATCGGCCAAGTTATTTCGCAAATTAAAAAAAAAACACGTGACGACTGGAAGCTTAAATGGCCTCTCCGAAAAACCAGAAAAAGAGGCAAATTATCCGGCATTTTGATTGGTAGGTTCTTTCTATCTGAAGAAGAGGAAAATTCAGAAGCTATCTAAAAAAAAAAAATCGATCGTAATTCAACGCCATTGTAACACTGATTCCGCCCTTCGAAAAGCGTGGTAAAAGAATTTCCCTCGGGATTACGAAGACTTGGGTAAGATACGAGTGACTTGCATTGCGCTAATTGCAACGGGTGACGTGGAAGAAAAATTTTTCTGCAGACGGAAAAGTGGGACGTATGTGTCCCGCTGTCGCACAAAGGGTTAAGGGAGGCGGGGAACTTATGCATTGTGTTTTGACTATGTTTGTTCTTGGGGGGGGGGGGGGCAAAGGGGGTGGGCAGGGCACTCGCTAAAAACCTTGACTATTTGAGAAAAACGCATATTTTCATGATTTATTTTCGATAAAACACCATGTGTCATCAAAATTTCGGGGGGGGGGGGGAGCTGGACCCCCCCCCCTGGCTACGGGCCTGACAAGAACACATGGGTACAACCTGTGTACTTAATTAACGAAAAACCAAATTCTGTTCTTAAATATAGATTAGCAACTTGTGTGTGAACTCTGCAGTCAGAGCCTTTTCCGTACAGTAAGCAAAGTTTTTGGGTTGTGCCGCATTGATGCGAATATTGTGCGCGAGTCTTCAAACTTATCAGGAAATTTGTGTGCCGAGTGCTGTGATCGCTTCATCCGACGCTTCGCGCTGGGCTTTCCCCAATGCTGAGGTCGGTTTGTGTAGCTGTCATCTTCACAGGTGTTTATGTGAAGGCATACGGCTGCTGCGTGCTTGCACTGGCCCCGTACACCAGCAATGCAGCTGCGATTTGCCGCAGTAGATGCGAAGCTCCCGCTTGAGGGACACTACCACAACTACGAAAGAAGGAAAATGCACTGGCCGCGTTGTTGCCCGTGCAGTTTTTTTTTGTTACAGTGTGTGCAGGTACAGCCCGGACCACACGGTGTACTTTCGATAGTGAGCAGGACAAAATTTATTGTCGGCAATTGGCTCTTCCCACGCGGATTGCCCAAAAGATGCGTCAGGTTTTGTGCCCGATTGCGCAAAAAACCTTGCTTTCCTGAAAGCTGCTGGGGATCGCCCAGTGGCGTAACTAGATAGGACGGCGCCCATGGCAAATATATTTCCGCGCCCTTCATGATGGTAATGATAGTGATTAATAATAATAATATAATAATAATAAGATAATAATAATAATAATAATAATAATAATATAATAATAATAATAATAATAATAATAATAATAATAATAATAATAATAATAATAATTATTATTATTATTATTATTATTATTATTATTATTATTATTTAAGTGCAAGAAAAAGCCATCTGGCTGTTCTGGGCAAGCGATTGAGTGGTTTCTTGATTGACTGTTCACTACAGTGTACTAAAGCCGTCTTGCACATCCACGCATCGTATGATACACCAGAAGTCCACAAGGTTAGAAAAAATTTGAAAGAAGAAATGGACCTTGCCGCTGTCCAGTTCTCTTCGCTTTGCACGAAAAGTTCGTAAATTACATACAACCACACAAAAGAGATCGACGAACTGGGCATGTAAACGGTTCTTATCGTTTTTGGCTACATCACCATGAAATGTATTGTTCGAAATTATTTATGGCGTAGCTCAAATCTGCATACTATGCCTACATTTTTTTTATCAACGCTAATGATGCATTCAAAAATTCGTTCCGGCAAACCCTGTTGTCGCATATATTATTGCCTTTTGCGGTGCCAGTGCTCATTTTGTTTGTGAACAATGGTTGCCAAAAAAAACGTGTTCTTTACATTTGACACTGGCCATACCTCTACGGTCACACATTTCCGCCGTCGGCTGCAGTCTAGACCAGTGGTCTCAAACACGCGGCCCGCGGACCTCTCGCTGGCGAACAGCGGCCCGCACGTGACTGTCTTCATCGCATGTTTTTTTTATTATTATTATTTTCTTAACAAGTGAGGTAATGTGCTACACAAGCATGACTTGTCTAAAGCATTTTCTTCTTGAGAGAACCCCCGCGATCAACATGTGTTGATACATATAACCGTGAAACAAAACTCTATATTTCAGAATCGTCGTCCAGATTTTAGTCAATTTGGAGGTAAATATATGTTGTTGGAATGGCGGCGCCAAATCGCCTTCAGAAATGACCCATGTATGAGATAGGGGAAAGTTATTTCAAATGGTAACGTTATCCATTTGAAACATTAGCCTTCTTTTGGTGTGTGTATTGTGCCTCACCCGGAGTCTATATCGACCAGATGACGCCACCATAACCCGTGTTTACATGAAATATCAAACGCAAAATCTTGAGCTCTGTTAGCAGAAAATGAAGTGTCATTGTAGCGTACCGCCTCACTGAAGCAGACAGTGAAGTCGATGTTCATGATCCGCCTTCTCCGCCGAGGTAGTGGGAAAAACCTGAGCGTATAGATCTTTTTCTGGTGTAACTTTCCTGCTAGGGCATCCGGTACGCACAGTCAGGAGCATTAAAGGTACGCTAACGAGAAATATGAAGTTGAGGTGGAATGAGCAGGGGCATTGAAGAATGCGTGCAGGTTGGGTGTGAAAAGATAAGTTATTAGTGGACATAAGGCCATAAGCGAAGACCGAATATCTCTTACTCAATTTCTCCTCGCCGCAGACTCAGTGCTGAAGCGATGTCGTCACGAATCTGATTGCTCTCAGCGAATAAGAAAGCTCCATCACACGTCACCACGCGTGCAATTTACCGCTGCTTGGCCGCGGTGCAGTGAAGCTGTGGCTTTCATGATTGCCGCGATAGATGTGGTTGCAGACTTAGAACCTCGCATTGAAGATCAAGCAGGATTGCATTGCAAGGAGTCTGCAATGATCCCCCGTGCTCTCGCGGCGGGCGGCGGCGGCAGCTCTTTCTGCGCACGAAGCCCGGCTCCAACCGACGGAAAGCAAAGCGTCGTTTTTGTCGACGGCATGCGAGGCGTCCGATTGCCAAATACTGCTTATGTTCTCGCGTATTTAATTTTTAGTTTTTATTAATGGCGTTTGCCTTTTGGAGAACTCGAGCAGAGGCGCCATGCCATGAAGAGAGCCCCGGCAGAGCAGGGCCATGCAGGGCTGAGAAAGGGCAATGAGCCGAAGTCCCGCGCACGTGTTTGCAGCACGCACTTCCGAGAAGGCGACTTTGTCTGCAGGCTAGGAACGCAAATGTTAATTTGTTGAGTGACAATGAGTTCACTCATGACACCTCCCTCTTCACGTGAAGACGCCCACACCTAGAAGACTTCTAAAAAATTACTTCGGGGACATTATTCCTCATAGTCAACCCCATCCTACGCACGCTGATCGGGGAAAATGTCGTGGGGAAGGTGCCGATACACACAGATCAAAATGAGGAGGGGCGACGCACTTTAATGGCAGAAAGCAGTCTGTGAACGAGTTTCCGATTTGAAAAAGACAAGAAAGAAACCTTGCAGGAAAGCCCATACTCAGTTCTTTTCATTTCGTTATTTCATCCCGACGTCTGCCCATGAAAGCTTGCCGTAAGCTTGACCGTGAGCAGCGCTTTCCCTTTCCGATTTTCAGTACGGTTATTGCGTGTGGAAGAACAAAGGTGGCTTAGGCCGAGCCAGAAGAAAATGAACATTTCAAGCGAAAAGTTCCGTGGCGAAGCTCGAAGGAGGTTTGGAAGGTTCAACCTCCCACCGCCCCGTTATTATTACATTTTGTATATGTACGTATATGCACGCACATGCAAAAACATGCCAGATCACACATAAAGGGAAGTCAGAACCCCCAAAAAAAGTTTTTGTGAACGACCCTGGATAGGTACGTTCATGGTTAAAATCATGCTTATATGGAAACGAGCTTCCACCGACCTTTTTATCTTATTGCTTTTCATGGGCTTGGATATGAGCAAAAAGAAAAAAAAGGGGGGGGGGGGGACGAGAGGCATTCCGAAGTCGTGGCGCAGAGACGTACTAATACAAAGGCTACAGAATATAGCGCAAGCCACCACCTCCTCGAGAACAATTTCAAGACAGAAGATACGCTTCCACGAGGCGCGGGGCGCTAGCGCCCCGTTTGTGTCCTCAGGAAGTCCCCGAGCGCATGTCGGGCGGACTCGGCTCGGCGCCCCCTCCCAAGTGGCGCCCGGGGCACTTGTACCCCCCGGCCCCACCCTAGTTACGCCACTGGGATCGCCTCCGTCGGCGTCGCACCGCTGGGAGGTGGCACTCACCAGCGACGAGCTCTGCATGGGTCGTCCGGCAAGCCGTAGATGCCGCCTGGGCCGCCCGGGCTCGCGTCCAAGGACTTCGAGCCGTCACCTGAGGTCCGCCATCAGCATCGACAGAGGGGACAGGGGTTAATCCCCTGTTACCCCCCCCCCCCCCCCCTCGCCCGAAGGAAGACTGCCGGACCAGTTTTAAATAAAGTGTATTCATTCATTCATTCATTCATTCATTCATTCATTCATTCATTCGTTCATTCATTCATTCATTCTTAAAAGCTCGGCGTTGACAGCACGCACGCTATTCGTGAACTTGAAGCACCGGCCGTGAGAACGGCGATAATGCAAGGAAAGGCAAGAAAGACGCCCAAAATAGGTCCTTCCTTTGTAAAGTGTTGCGCATCGCACGATGACTCGAATAGTCGCTATAGTAAATTAAAGTATACCCCAACTGAAAGGGCCGCTTAAACCACAGCTCGAGACGCGGTCAGCAATTTTGCAAGGAAGCCCGCGAAGTATGAAATTAAATACCACATGACCGCCGCCGTGCGCTACCGTAATACAGCGCTCTCAACCATGCTTAACTCTTTGAGGGTTTTCGCCGTACATGTACGGCACCACCTAACAGGCACCAAAGGGTTTTCGTCATATATGTACGGCATAGCCTGTATGTTTAATACGCGCCCCTTTTTCGATCATTTCTCTTGCTTGGAATGTGCTGCCAAACTTCGGGAATACGTGGAATATCTTTTCATGCGCCGATGGCTCTCCGTTGTTTTTTTGCTTCGCAAAGCGGCGCGCCCACGGTGCGGCTGGTTCGAAATGCGAGCCATTTTCGATGATTTCTCTTGCTTGGAATGTGCTGCTACGCTTCGGGAATACATGGAATATTTTTCATACGCCGATGTCTCTCCGTTTTTTTTTCTTTTCTTCTTTTTTGCTTTCCGAAGCGGCGCGGCGACTTTCACTTGCGCATCAGAACGCGCGCACGCGGTGCGGCTGGTTTCGGCCTCGTCCTTCGGGTGATTATCGCTTGTCGCGCCCTGTTAACACTCATCAAGCCATATTCAAGCGTTGCTATCTATACCACGTGGTTAATCGCTGTAGATCGTTACAGGACGTTTGTCTGCTTGTGTGATGTCTACTGTAACATAGCTAATTGCAAACGGAATGTCTTTCTCTTGTTGAATGTACGCAAAGTGTGCTCTCATTAAACTTGCATTCTATGTTGTGGCAGTTCCTTGGTTGATATTGAATATAAACATTCACATTCCATCACGTGTATGACACACCCGAATAACGATTTGTCATGACGTGCATGACAGGCATGTCATGTTATTCATGTCAAAAATTGTTCGTCGAGCACTCATGCATTCCTATGGCAAGTTTGGCGTATACCATTTAAATTATAGAAAAGACCACAAGAGCTCCAAGATGTAGGAGGTTAGATAAAAAAAATAGAGACGGGCGAAGTGTCTTTGCCTCATCAAAATATGCTTCGCACTTAAAAAGGAAATGTATTCAGTGGGATAGCAGCCCTGCGCGCAGCTTCCCGGTCGATAAGCCGAGCCGGGCTACGGCCATCCAGAGCTCCCAACCTGGGAGCCTTGTCCGGCTCACGACAGCACACTGAGATCTCGGCCGCCGAGGTGGTCGAGATAGTATGACGTCATCCCACCAGTGGTAGGTTCGTACTCTGGTGAGAACCTGGGTGATGCGCTCGGCACGCTTCCTCCAGGTACTGGCAATTCTCATCAGAGCTCGAACCCACCACCTACCAGGGTGCGACACAGTGATTCGAGTCACTGGGCCACAGCCCTGGTTATGTAGTTGGGGTTAGGTGGGGTTCATATGTTTGCTGTTCGTGGCTTGCTCTGCTACGGAGGCTTAACGGAAGCTGAGTTGAGTACGTGACCGCGATGATCAACAACCATGGCCGCAAAGCTATCGGAGCGGGTATACTGCGCCGCATCGACGAAAGCCACCTTTCCCGGGAATTTAGCTACGAAGTTGTGGAAACAGGCAGACAGATGTCGATGCTGTGAGGTGACGCGCCAGTGCGCTACAAAGTCAAGCAGAGACTTGGCCCGTGCCCTTCGCCGGCCAACATTGTAATGCGGATGGACGTTACGTGGGAGGGTTCCACCTCGTATGTACCCTTCCTTGTTTGTGATAAAAAAATCTCCTGTTCCGCACTGCCCGTATGATGGCATCCAAGCGACTCCCCTCTTCGGGGGTTGTCTGATCGGGGTTCTCCAGGACCAAATAAAGTGCGTTTCACCTCACCTCTCATCAAACTCTTTGGTTTCTATCCTATCTATCTATCTATCTATCTATCTATCTATCTATCTATCTATCTATCTATCTATCTATCTATCTATCTATCTATCTATCTATCTATCTATCTATCTATCTATCTATCTATCTATCTATCTATCTATCTATCTATCTATCTATCTATCTATCTATCTATCTATCTATCTATCTATCTATCTATCTATCTATCTATCTATCTATCTATCTATCTATCTATCTATCTATCTATCTATCTATCTATCTATCTATCTATCTATCTATCTATCTATCTATCTATCTATCTATCTATCTATCTATCTGTCTGTCTGTCTGTCTGTCTGTCTGTCTGTCTGTCTGTCTGTCTGTCTGTCTGTCTGTCTGTCTGTCTGTCTGTCTGTCTGTCTGTCTGTCTGTCTGTTACATGCGACAGTGTTCTACACACAGCAGTGCCCGATGATACTGTAAATTGCAGAATCAGAGGCATAAGGTGGCAGGGAAGGCCGATTCTCACCCACCCTACGGGTCCTTGTACTGCATACCCTCTAGGTATGCAGTACAAGGCTGAAACGAACCTTGCACAAACAAACTTTCAGATTTTTATCACAACAATGACATCTTTATGTTGTGCACCTCACTCTCAACGCAGAGTAAGTCTGGCCTTACTCCCCTTCCCACCTCGGTCTAATGGGAATCCTACGACTCTCTGTAGAATAAATTCAACTTATGTTTTCATACTTTCATTCTCAGCAATGCCATTCAGTGTGCAGCTCTCTCTGGGACAGCGTTTGGAGATTTCGGATGCTTTCCTAAGGCTATATAAGAGAAAGGAGACCAGGCGTCTCTGTGGTTCTGGGTACACGCCAGTGAAAATGACTAAGTTAATTCCGGTTTAATTTCAATATAACATTTCAATAGCAGTTCAGAGCTGCTTATGTTCGTTTGCATTGCCTAAAGGTAATTACAGAATTACAGAATAATTACAGTTCTGTGTATTTACACCATTGCAATGCGGACATGCTTCTCCTTGGAAGACCTCTTATTGCGGAGAAGTACCCTTTAAAGGCCCATGAGCTGCGTGCGTACAGACATCATCTTCGAGTCATTTGAGGGAAATTGAACTAGAAAATGCCGTAATAACTTTTACCAGGTATTGTGTAATCCATAGACCTGTAATGCGCATTGTGTAGGAACTGCTGTGCTTCCACTGATGCCAGAGTATTGCTTGTCTGTAGTCGTTGGCCGTGCCCTAGCGCGAATGAAGAATTTATTCACGTTAGGGCACGCAACAGCAAACTTGGGCATTCAGTGACCAAGTTTGCTGTTGCGATATCACTTGTATGCAGGTATTAAGATAACCAGTAGTGCATTCTTCTACAGTGAACCAGTTCAACAGTGCTTTTCGTGCTACGAAGGCGACGGTCGCACTGGCGTGCTGCGAGTGTCACCAAGAAAGAAAGAAAAAAGATCGTCAGATCCCATAAACACTCGTATGGCGTGGACGTCAGCAGAAAAGTACTGCCGGATGGCTTCGTCAGTGATGAAGTGCTAATGCTATGCACTAAAAAAAAACCATCAACAACACAGCATTGCAGCTTCGAAGTGACTGTGTGGCGGACCTGCATAATGCGTAGAGCCTGTTCAGAATCAAATGCACCGAAGCGCTTGTAGGGACACTGGTGCAGCGAAATAATTGCGCCAGATATAGTGAAATGTTTTCAAAATTAATTAGTTATATTCTAGGCTTTTACATGTGAAAACCACGATACGATTACAAGACACGCCACAATAGGATACTCCGGATTAACATTTAGAACTCGGGGATCGTACACAATTTAAATACACGGCTGTTATTGTTTTCCACGCCGCCAAAACGCGGCCGCCGCGGCTATGAACCGAACCCACGTCCTCGAGCTTAGCAGCGCAACACCTCAGCTGCTACGCTTCCGTATTTGCAATTGCTCGGTACTCCAGTGGATGCTGCGGGGCGCCGTTCCGGCTCCCGAGAACATTGTTTGAAGATGAACATTCAGATATTTTATACTGAAGCCCGAACACAAGGAGGAATGAATTCGCATAATCACAAACCTGATTGGACATGTTAACTGTGGCTCACGCTCGGTTATATCCATCTCCAGACGCAGCGTGCGTGGTGTATACGGGTGGTGAGCACTGACGATAACCTCAGCGTCCATGCGCTCGCTTATCGTGTTTGATAACCTGTCGGTTTGAAGGCGGGAGTGACTAGCGGCATTCCACGGCTGTTGTTGGTGTTGTTGACACGCCTTTATTAAGGCGAAAGCCTTAGATGCGTCATCGAACACTAATATCTAATATTGACCATCGGCGTCGGCGTCAACCGAGTGATGCAGAAAATCATCATCACGCGCTGACGTCACCAGTTGGTGTCATAACGACGTCACAGATCGCCATATCTCGTGACGTCATCGTGACGTCACTATGAAGTCACGTAACGTGACGTCACATGGTGACGTCATTACATGACATCGTCGCTTGCTCAAAGGTGGCCCGATCACGGAGGCAGTGCAAAACCACGTTAGGTGCAGAAAGCTCGCAATGCCTCCAATCCTGGAGGCAGTGCAAAACCACGTTAGGTGCAGAAAGCTCACAATGCCTCCAATCCTGGAGGCAGTGCAAAACCACGTTAGGTGCAGAAAGCTTTCGGAGGGGGGCGGGGAAGGATCAGTACATCGACTGAGATGAAAAAGAAGAAGACGGCTTTTGCCTTCGAGTCGTCTTAGGCGTACGCATAAGGGGCACTGTGAAGTTTTCACTTTTTGTCAGCGGAGGGCTGTGGTGAATGGGTTGGGGAAGGAACGGGGTAGAACAGGAGACAGTGGTGATGGAAGAGGGTTATTAACTAATCTGGGCTGATACACTGGGCGGCATGCCCGAGATGGCATTGGCTGGAGTCTCGGAATCATCCAGGTACTTGAGTAGCGACTGTCATAGCTCGTTGGCGACTGTGCTGTGCCTTGCTACAGCGCCCAGATCTGGCAGGTATGCGGTCACCATTTGAATGGGAACGAAGCCCAAAGTCTGTAGCCGCAGTAGAGAGCGCATTCATGCGGATGAATGCGGATGCGGATGAGGACAGGAGAGGGCGTATTCATGCGCGGAAACGCACGCTGATTGCTACCGCATGTGAGACTTCATCTGCCGACTGCGGCTAGCGAATTCTGCAGCGTTAAAGCGAGCTGTGCAGGTGGCGAGAGCTAGCTGTCCACGCGCCAAAACATGGGAGTCAATGTGCTACCGCTTTCCCACTCTGCGAAGGAGGGAGGTGCGCTGGCCTCTTCTCAAGAGGTCACGACACTCGATCGTTTCTTTGCTAGGCGTCCGGCCGAACTTTCGCTCAAGCCCTGTGGAGAACGCGCATAACGATGGCTCGGAGAGAGTAAGAAAGGCGTGAGAGAAGGCTGAACAAGAAGAAAAGAAACAAATGTAACAGCAGAACGCCGATCGTGCATTGCGCCCCCGGTGTGTCGGTCGGCCATGCGGTCCGAGCAAGGGAGGACGAGCGTGCCATGCCGAGCGTGGGGCAGGTGCAAAGACTTTGCCGCAGGGCCCTCCTTCCACGGTGCCGTTCGGCACAGTTTGGCACGCGGGACGAACAGGTGCGCGCCATTTCCGTGGAGCTATGCCGGCCGGACATTTCGGACGTGAAGTACTTACTTTATGGGAGCGGGGTGTACGGTGCCCCTCTGTATAGTTAAGACAGACACGTATAGGTTTCCCACTTTCCAGGGGAGGGGTGGAAAGGGGGAGCAACCTGGACAGTGTCAGCCCTTCTTAATTAATTAGTTTAATTAATTGAATCGTGAGTCTGGCCCGAATGGTTTGTCTCTATGCGGCGAATGTACGTAGAGGTTCACTGCTGCTCCAGTGGACGTTGCGCATGCACCTCGCCGCTCTCCCAAGCTCGTCGGATTCCGTTTCGTTCGGCCTCCTTCCGCCAGTGCTTGCCGCTGCGTATACTGGACTCACCGGGCACGCCGTCGGACGTGCGCGTGCTTTCCGTTCTCCGAGGGATACTGCTCTTCGAGAGGGCGTCTTGTCCTTGAGACAAGCTGCCGGCATGGTCTGCAAGACGAGCTAACGAGGTCAATAGTAACACTACACACGTTGTCTCAAGGGAAGTATGGGGCACAGACTGTATCTCAAGGCTGCCGTCGTCATTCATAATAATAATATGCGAACCTTACACGCGCTTGTGCGCTGTTGTATATCGAAACTATAGTCGGTTTCAACCTGAGGATAAATACAAGCACTGCTCGCAACCATCGCTGTCCCCAGAGGATTAGCATATATGCTCATCCAATTACCATTGCTCATTCTCGAGACGTCATGTACTTAGAGCGAGCTCTAGCTAGTTGACTTTTGCAAATAGAAACAAGTTCGTGCCGTTCGCTTTCGGTAAAAAAACTTGTAAGCCTCGGTAAATATTACGATGGGCTCTAAGACCACTGCTCAGGCAAACGTAATATATTACATAGGAACGACGAACCTTTAATTCTCTATATGTGCAGTATTTATATTAGAAGATAAAAAGAACTTACGCTTCTAACGGAAACAAGCTAGGAAAACTCTCTTACACAGTTGAATGGCAGATGCGACGCGGCTCTGAGGACGGAGCCTATATTTTTTTCAGAGGTTGTACTGAGTATAGGATGCTGGTGATATTGCAATACAGCGGATGTAAGAAGTGGCTTGCGTGATCTTGACAGGCACAATGTGGAAATGAAGAGGCCGCATTTGCTACGGCTCTTGCTTCTACGCACATGAGCAATCAGGATGCGTTGATACTGTCTTTCTGGTTACACACGCGCAAAAGCCAAACTTTAGTTTGGGATACCTTCTTACACAGCAGCTCGATCAGGCCTCTATTGTCCCCTAACTTTATGCAAGTTCGCTGTTTCTGCAGCTACCATGTGCTGCTAGTGATAATGAACGCGACGATAACAATCTTGGACTTCTAGGTCTCCTATACTTCAGTCAATTTTGAACACGGTGCAATCTGGGTTAACCTTCCTGCCTTTTCTTTAATCTTATTTTGCGCAGAAGCAGAACAGCATACATAGTGAACGTGGCTAAACGGTGCTTTCGGATATGCTGGTTTAAAACAGTCAAGCAGGTTGCAGACGAATCCTTCTATGTCAAGACACCCGCGGCGATCCACAGTGGAGTTGCATTGTGGGAAAGCCACCACTCAATGAAGCCAGCCCATGTAATGAATAGCGGATCTGTATGCGCATAACACACCAGTGGTGTCACAGCTGCTTTCAGGCAAATATTTTACAATTCTCCTCCTCTGTAGAAGTGCTCGTGTGAAATAAGAACATCACCAACATCGGCATCTACTGTGAAGTATGAGATAAAGAAGTAACACTTTCCGAAAGCTACACATACCTACGCACCGACATTCAATGCCTAAACCGCCTGTTAGCCTTACTATTCCTGGAATTACGAAGAAGTCCCTCGTTTCATCAATTGACTTCAAACAACTGACCCTACATCACATTTATACAACGTACGGCTATTCTCTGCACGTGTGCACCGATGGTTCTACCACGCTACATACCTCCGCTGCAGCCTTTGTCGTCCCACAAATGGTTATCGCTCGGCGGTTCAAAGTATACCACAAGACCACATCAACCTCCGCTGAGCTTGTTACTATCCGGGAGGCAATAAGATTCATTTCTGGAGAGCAACCTCTTGCAAGGACGATATTCTGCGATGCCAAACCCGCTTTGCAAACCATTAATTGCGTCATGAGACAAGGTCAATATCATATTTTAGCTATGGAAATTGCAAAGCTTCTTCAGGTTGCTTCAATAAATGACCATCTCATCACTTTCCAGTGGATTCTGTGGCGTGATGGGAAACGAGGAGGCAGACACTGAAGCCAAAAGAGCCTTAAACAGTGTTCTCATGAAGTGCGCATTGCGTTTTCACGACCAGACACGAACGCGCTGCTTCGGTGTGTAATGCGCAGCTTCGCGCTTGAGCACTGATACAAACCGAAGCGACGACACCGGCGATTGCACAAATGGGACCCGGAAATGAGGTTCCACGTGCCTTATAAATTAAAGCGACACATCGCAAGTTTGATTCACCGGATTCTTCTTGGTGTGGCCTTCACCAGACGTCATGCACATCTCATCGGCTGCAGTAACACCGGTCCCAATTGTGACGACTGTCAAGTGCAAGAAACGCTTGAGCACATATTTTCTACCTGCCCAGCATATGCACGTGACCGACAGAAATTGGTTTCCGCTACTGAACGATTTCATAATAGGCCATTAACTGATGAGGTTGTGTTGGGCCCTTGGCCTGACGTCAGCAGTGCAACTGTGGTCGTAAGAGCGGTCGCAGCTTTCCTGCAAGCCACTGGACTGGGTGCTCGGCTATAGCACTGCGCCACCTTGACGGGACTGTACATACTCACCTCCCTAACTCATCATCGTCATTCAATACTCTTTTTTTCTTCCCGTTCCCCTCCCGCGGTGCAGAGTAGCAGGCTAGAGCATACTATCGCTAAGTAGTGATGCATAACTATCGGTAAATTGACTATCGATAGCTACGATAGTTTCTTTGAAACTATCGATAGTGTAAACAAACTATCGATAGTACTACTATCGACAAACTATCGATAGTCGAATCGGTGGTACCAACGGTAATATTACTGGCGATATTACTGCCACGCATGTCTCTTGCTTTGTTTTGATGTATTCGGGTTTCACCCACAGACTTTTAGCAGCGATTGACGCAGACTGCGCCGCAATGAGAAGCTTCGCGATTGTTTGAGATCATTTTGTTAAGATTACGCGCCGGACGCGAATATTCAAGTTTATTCGAGAGCTTACGCGAGCACCAGCGACAAGCCTGGAAGGTTTGATGGCTGATGTATAAAAGACGAAGCGTTCCACCGATTATCAGATTACTCGACGGGCGGCGACTGTTCTCGCTGCTATCAGTGCGCAGCGTGTATCGCTTGTATTTTGAGTTTTGATTTTCTGGGCACAAGTTCGCCCAAATAAAGAGCTTCGTATTTCCCAGTCTTGCTGCAGCATTCTTCACCGTCACAGCCACGTGACAAACTACCCATTATGGTGCGAATAACGATCTTGTTGCTGGCTGGCCAAATTGCCAAAATATTTGCGATAGCCTACTATCAGCTTCGATTAATTTATGAGCAAATTTCTGGCAAGAGAAATTATTTGCGCAGTGAAAAAGCGGCATATGTCCATCAATAAATTCCTATTTAAAAGCAACCAGTTACATCTTACAATTAACAGACTTGGTTCTTGATAATTTTTTTTTGTTTTGAAATCATAAAATTCAATATAAATCTGAAGCCGCGCAGTTCCACCCCATGTAACGGCTTCCCTTCCTCTACAGCTGAATAGTTTGACTTTATGATCATGTGTCAGCGAAGCATTCTGGTGAAGAACACAAGCATGTCAACTTTCTTGCCCTTGAGGCTGCTCCTCCGGCTCCACTATGTACCACGCGGGCGAGGAACCAAGTTTATTCTGGAATGAGTTCACGCTGTTGATTTCAAACTATCGATGGTACTTACTATCGATAGCGCTATCGATAGTACCTTTTCCCATCGATAGTTCGATAGTGACTCAGCTATCGATAGTATCCATAGTACCATCGATAGTTCTGCATCACTATCGCTAAGGCCCACCTCTGTGTAAATAAACCTCTATCTCTCTCCTGAAATATACCGACATAGCACAATATTTATGATAGAGAAGTTGTAGATTATGAATATTTATATATCCTGAGGGTTCCAACTTCCAGCACAATATGCTTAGTCAGTGTTCACGCGCATTGGGATGTCAATTCTTCATCGCGTCGCCATCTGCTTGACCATTAGCGGCCGCCTCTGAAAGGTGGCAGTGCCAGGCTCGACGCTCAGATTAGGACGAGTGTAAACTGCGAATTTTTCTTTATGACGACCTTTCACGGACTTCATCTGCAGGTCATCCTACATTGACATGTGTACCAAGTTTTCTTTCACGGGCACGTTTATGTGTATACCCACGACTTCGTGACCCAGTCACTTGGCGGCCTTGCGAGCCTAAAGCCGATGGTCTGTTCTACTGACACAAGGTATCGGTGCCATATAATAAGTAGCATTCTATAAGGAAAGCCACCACGACAGCGCGAGTTCGCCATGTGCTTCGAACACCCCGCGAAACGTTCACGCGTGCGCGGCATGCAGCTCACACCTTGTCAGGCACCCTTTCCTCGCGCACACACGTCGCAGTCCGATGCTGTGTACACAGGCAGGCGCGTCTCCAGTTACACGTCTGCGTGGATGTACAGCGGCAAAGCGACCCATTGTCCCAGGCGTCGGAGTCACGCCTGGCTGGATGCCAGAGCCGGTGTACACGCCATGTACCGTGTAGATTGGGCCAGTGTATGCACACGCCGCCGCTGGTGGCCATGTTTTCTGAGCCCGTACAGCCATCTTCCGTCGTCGCTGCCGAGATGTGATTCGGCGTGCATGCACGCACGTGCCACCTCTGGCACGCCTATAAAGTCGATGTCTAATACCATGGCCGATGGATGAACTGGCACGCGTCGCATACCCGATGCGCGTGTGTGGCGCGGCCCACTTCGGGGTGGTCTCACGCCACGCGTCTTGCTTCGCGCTATGTAGCTGCATGGGAGTGTCGTCGATTTCTCGCGCGATTTCTCGTCTCCGAAGCTGTTCTCACTGGCGATAACGCGAAATCCAGTCGCGTAGAGACATCGTATGCAGGTGTGAACTGTTCGGTTATCAAAAGCAAGGTCGCTCGCTATCTGTATGTAGTTTATGCGTTTGTATGAACGCGCACCGCGAAATGTACCAAGCACAGGGAAAGTAAGAAAGTCAAGTGCCGAATGTCTTACCTACCTGTAGCTTGGGCTTTGCAAACCGTAAAGCTTTGAAATAATTTTTGAAAAATGTTATTCGCATACTGGCAACATTCGCGACTGACTTTGTGAGGGAATAATAACTGAAAATATGATAGTGTAGATAACGAATCTAAATGTCACGTGGCCGCATGCCGAATTATTCGGTTTTTATGGGGAGAGAACAGGAAGGAACAAATTTATGGGCTCAGTTTGTATTCTCCAACTCCTTATTTATAAAGCAATATTTCTTTATAAACAGCCTTTTACTGCGGCAAAAAGAACGCTTGTTACACTGGTGAGGATGATGACGACGTTGACCTCAGTAACTGAGCAACACACTTTTACTGTAACAAAACAAGAATGCCAAAAGTCAGGTTGAATGAGGTAACATAAAGTATCGGGCTTTAGCAACTTCGACCTCTTATCGCTTCGTCACATTATAGTTAGTGAAGCTACCATGAATGTAAGATTGGTATAATATAAGAAGCAAGAAAAACTCTTGTTTCCATTCTTCGCTTATCCGAGTAAAGCGAAGAAAGTTTCGGTTATTGTACGCGTTATTTTACCCCGGAAAGTATCTGAAAGAAAAGTTAAAGTTGCGTGCGTATAGTTTCGTTCATCAGTCTCATCAGTTCATCAGTTCATCAGTTCATCAGTTCATCAATAAGGAGCCTCTCTCTATCTCGTTCATCGGTCAAATTGTTTACTGAGCTCCGTCACTTCGTCCCTGTTTTGCCAAGGAGTCCGCTACACGTAAAAAGAAATAACGAACACCTTGTGCAGACCGAGTTCGACATGGCCAACTGTAAGAGTAGGTGTTGGAGCTGTCAATCACGTACAACGTTGATGTGTTACAAAATTTGAACGTGTGCGACAGCGAAGCTATAGCTTCCGACACCTTTGCTGCTCCGAGCTCATTGCGAAAAATGTACACATTGTTATCAAAAGGCTAAGGCAGACATTGTCAAAGAATGCGTCCCATAATTTCCGCACGCAGCAGTCGCAACTGCTCAGCTTCAGTAGCATCTCTACAATTGAGATAACATATATCAAGCTTGTCCACACAGTGCCATTAGAGTCTGCCCGCCATTATTATTTTGTTCGTGCGTGTCAACGTACATACACGCATGATCTGTTACTTACATTCGCCGTATTCTGTGCATCGTTGTGTGCCGAATAGATATAGATAGATAGAGGAATAGAAATACAGATAGAGAAAACGAGAGAAAGGGAAGGGGAAGGGCAAATGAGCGTCGAAAAACAGTGACGTTAACAGGGCCAAGTAAATGAGCATCGGTATTGTCACTTGAATTAAGTTGCATGGCGACTGCCTGCTTGCCAGAGAGGCAAACAACGACAAGATGAAATGTTGCCATAATATAATAATAATTGTTGGGGCTTTACGTCCCAAAACAGCGATATGATTATGAGAGACGCCGTAGTGGAAGGCTCCGGAAATTTCCGCCACCTCGGGTTCTTTAACGTGCACATAAATCTAAGCACACGAGCCTCTACCATTTTGCCTCCACCCAAATGCAGCCATTGCGGTCGGGATTCGATCCCGCGACCTGCGGTTCGGCAGTGGACGCAAACACCGCTAAAAACGGAACAGAATGCGCATATTCACGCTGCTTGCAGCATATAATGTATCTTCGTACCAACAAACCCGACTAACCACCATTTTGATGAAGTTTTGCAGTGTCCCGAAAAGCCGCAGGAAAATTACGTATCCAGTCAGATGTCGACAGCTGTTAACACATGTATACAGTTAATAGTTACGCAGCTAATACACAGCAACGCGGCACTGTATACACGCTTAAGGCGTGCCCCACCCATTCGCGCGGAACACTAAGCTGCCGTAGCGGCCGTGGGTATCCTGCAGTGCCCGCAGAACTCTGTCGGTTGCCCTACGACCCAGTCGTAACAAACGCATACGTAAACGCGGGGTGGCTGATCGAAACCACGAGGTCGCCGGTGGCAGCACTTTGATTTCCGGTCGCCCCTCTGACGCGCCGCCATACAAAGGCCGGATTCGCTCCCCCGCTGACAGGCACTGCACAGCGTGAAGCGTATTGGGCTCAGCAGATCGTGACATCCTGCAATGTGCCGTGCCGCTACCTACGCTCAACTACAGAGAGAATACATGGTTTGCTTGTTGCACAATTGTAGGTCATTACATGCCGAGGAAAAGATACAGCCGCAATGGTGAGGTGTACCGACGATGCGAGAGCCAATTCATTGCGAAAAATGCCTACAACAAAGAGTTCGCCTTTAAAAAGAAATCGCCTTCTCTATGAACTGCTAGGCGTCTGTATAGTTGTACCGAAAAAAAAAAAGAAATAAATGCGCGCAATAGACCAGCGCGAATCCACAGTTATCGTGCCTGTCGAATGCTCCTATATACCACGAGAGCTCTACGCATTCACGGAGCTGCTAAATTGTCTTGTTCGTTAAAGCAAAAGGCCCAAGAAGGCCGGTGGGAGAGGTACTGTGGCGCCATGTATGACCTGCCTGCCTTTGGAGGACGAACCCGTAACCCGGCAAAAGTATGTGCACTATGCATTCATGCTTTATAACTTGCGGCAAATAAAGAAGCAGATAAACAAATATTTCGTGGCATTCTCCCTAGCGCGCTGCCTCCTGCCATATTTTATCTGGCCAAGATTATCGCAATCCCACAAGACAGCGTAGCCGCGAAAGATAAGATATCTGTGCGGCACGGTTGCGAGGAACTCGGGCGTCGGCTATCATGAAAAAAGGTTGACTCAGAGCCCTGGAATGAGCCGAGCGCGTTGACGGGGAGAGCCTATTAAATGCGAAGCATTTCTTAACAAACAGCTTTTCTCTGGATTCTTTCCATCATTGTAATCTTGTGTTTAGTGCACGGATCCCATGCAAGAAAGCATACTCTAATTCAAATCTAACGAAAGTCATGTAACTTGTAATCTAATGCTGGCACGTTAATTTTTAAGCTTGTGTTTTATGAAGGAAAGCTTACGGAACGCGGAAGAACAATTATTGCTGATATGCATGTTCTAAGCAAGATTGTTAGAGGATGTTAAACCTAGATATTTATAATTCTCAACTTCCCTTAGCAGGGAAGCGGCCAGTGTGCAGGTATATTTTAACGGGCTTTTCTTACGTGTTTTACGAGGACAGACCGTTTTGTGTTTGTTTAAAGCCATGCCCGACCTGTCACACCATGCTTGGATGTTCTGCAAACTTAAATCAAGGTCGCTCTGGTCATGCATGGATCAAAACATGGCGGCATTGAACATTGCCCGGAAGAGCACGGGAGTGGCATCGAGAGGTTGAATGAACACGGTTATTACTATAACCCATATAACTCCCGTTGACGCAGAACGATTTTTTTCTTCAAATTATTGTCTACAGCTGATAATGAGATTCTGTTTCTTCAGGTAGATCGCTGAAATTTCGCCGACAGCTGAAGAAACATTTATGTGTCTTCTTTTTTTCTTTTGGTAAGTAATGCCTGCCTCATTCGATAGGCCAACTATAGAGGCCGGGCTGTGTTATAGTCGACAGGCGATTTATATATCTGTCGGATGAAAAACCGAAACAGAAAGGAATATACGCTCACCATCTATCTGCTTTATTCAATGGCGTTTTCGTCCTTATTTTCCGTCTCGCTTTTTCCTTTTCGTGAACGTTCTAAACTGGGTTTTAATTGGTTCATATTTTCCTCCAAGATGACGAGTAGCATCCTAAAAGCTTCTGTACCGAGTTCGGTATGCACTTCAGCCGTTCATACTGCACGACTTCGGTTGTCGCTAATAACACAATATGCAGTTAATATTCAACAAAGGTAAGTGGACTGCGTACAGCTGGCACGGACTGTCTTAAAGAAAAAAAATCGGCAGATATCACGCGTTGTGGGAATCGGTTTCATGCGAAGCAGTCTAGCGAGCAGTTGTCTATGCTGCATTTATTGGCTTTGAGTCAAACGTTACCAGGTGGATCGACGTGTTTTTGTAAGCGTAGTAGTTGAGTGCACATCATGGCCTTAACAGGCACGTCCTCTACTCTGGCGATTACAGGGTATCTTATGGCCTGACGTAACACCAGCACTCACTTTAGGGCACAAATGTGAGTATTATGGAAACGAAGTGCACTTTACGGTACAAGGATGTGAATGTCATACGTAAATTTCGTTAGCGTATTCCTTCGGGGTCGAGCAACTCTTGAACATAGCTTGCTGAATCATACGACTATAAATGTAATGTTATTAGACTTCAATAAAAGCGGAGCCAACACGGGAACCACAATTAACGTTTTCCAAAGCAATTTCAAGACGTGGCGTGGCTCTGTGGTAGAATACCAGACTGCCGTGCAGAATGCTTGGGTTCGATTTCAGCTGGAATGCTGGTTTTTATTATTTGCATTCGTCGGGTCAACGCTGCCGATGTCGGTTTTTCTTTACGCTCTCGCACTTAAATTACAAATGTCTGTTAAAGATATAAACTGTCGATCACATGTTGCACATACTCGTACACCGCGGCCCGTGGTATACGAGTATGTGCCACACGTGTCTGGAGGAAAGGGTTTGGCAACGTACGTGACAGTATTTTCACGTTATTCATCTCATGACTAGACAGTCATATTGGTCAAGCCCTCTTACTCTCCCTTGACAATTTTGGTCTACACCGAGCTAAGGAGGCGATCACGAGAGCACCCAGACGTAGGCGGCTAGATAGATACGTAGATAGAAACGCTCAAAGTGCCTTGGTTTCGCTAAGAAATGCTTCGCATTTAAAAAATGCCGCATTTATTTTAGTGTGAGCTATACACCAGGTGCGTGCACTAGTCCGGAAAATGCGGTATTTGTTTAAGAACGCATTCACGAGTCCGCGAACAGCGCGTAGGCAGTCAACGTACTGCATAATAGCACATGTAAGATACGTGTGCTATCATTGTTTCGGAGGCATCATGACAAAGCGTGCCGTGTCCCTAACCGCAAGTACTGAAGCAATTACTCGTGTAGGAAAACATATTTTCATGTGGTGTGGCGAGATGCGCGGAATTTGGTAACAGAGACATGAAACAAAAATAATTAAGAAACGGGAAGAAAGGAAGAAATCGCGCAATGTAAACGTATGGCCAGTTAGTTTGTTGGATAACCTTTTAACAAGTGCATTTCAACGACTACCTGTGTGTCATGCATACTTGATTTTCGCTCAAAAGCCAATGGCCGCTAATTGTTCGCGCATGCGTGGGATCACTAGTTCGGTACCAGAGGTCATACCGGTGACGATGTGCGTTCAGTATTTCAACTCTGTTGATTTCACCAGCTTCGTTGCCAAACTTATTGCAATCAATCAATCAATCAATCAATCAATCAATCAATCAATCAATCAATCAATCAATCAATCAATCAATCAATCAATCAATCAATCAATCAATCAATCAATCAATCAATCAATCAATCAATCAAATTGATTGACTCAGGGGTGATTCCAGGATCTATTTACTGGGGCTGCATCCATGACAAGTCAGTTCCTTCGGGGGGGGGGGGGGCAGGGAGGAACTTATGCGTTGTGTTTTGACTGTCAGCTCTTGGTTGGGGGTGGGGGGGTGTAGGCAAAAATTTTGCGGGGGCGGCAGTCCCTCCCGTGCCCCCTCCTGCGCCAACCGGCACTCATACAAATTAAAAAGAACGTTGCATGCCGTCCAACGGCATGCGACGTGACCGTGGAAAACTTGTGCGAGAACACACTGGCCGACGCATTTGAAGCGATCTTCCCGCCCTATTCCCCCTTACCAGTTCACCTGTTAGCCGCAGACAAATAACGGCGGCTCTGTTCCCTTTCGGTCTCTGCAAGTGACGCATGTGTCGACTCTCCCCCGCTGGCACGCTGCCGCCGCCGCCTGCACGCTCGCGCTGCGCGGCGGCGCGCATCCTGCCGCCGCGGCTGCGTCCGCGCGCGCTCTATCAACGTCGAGGAGTGAGCGCGCTGCTGCTGGTGCCGGCGCGGCGCTGCGCCTATCGCTAGCTGCTTCCTCGCGTCCTCGGCAGTGTGGATCGCTCCATGCGGGCTGTGACGACGCCGCTGTGCGCGTGCAAGTGCAGCCCGTGCTCGTGTTCTTCGTCCCGGCGCTCGAACGAGTACCGCGCCTGGCGTCCGCGCAGCAGGCGCTCTTCACGAGGCGAGGATGGAGGACGCTACAGCGAGGTGAGTTGCTCACCAGCGCCCACGAGTGCAGCACAACGAGGAACTGCGAGGTAGATGATCGACTTGATCTCTTTTGGTGTGACTCGAAGTGGCACGAGTGCGCACGGGATCACAAGTTCGGTACGAGAGGCCACGCCGGGGTCGATGTGCGTTCATTGTTTCAACTCTGCTCATTTTTCCAGCTCCATTGCCAAACTCATTCTAGACAGTCAGACACCTGCAGCACAACGAGTGCTCCGAGGAAGTTGATCGACTTAGTTTTTCTTAAACTCTTTTCAGTGGGACTCGAGAGCAGCGTGCACGACTTTCTGATGCATCTTAATCGCGTGTACCCGCCCCGTGCAAGCCCAGTGGCAGCGATGTTGCGTGGCTGAGCTCGATACCGGGCAATGCGGGCGCATTCCTGTGGGAGCGGGTGATGCACAGTCTCTTGCGTACTCGGTGCGACTTAAACACCGTCATGAGGTCAAATTTAATCCGGAGCCTTACGCTACACGCCCTTCCTCGTAGAACAATCTGCTTTTCCGGGAAGTAATCAATGAAACCTCCGCCAACGTCAACAGAAAGTTATCAGGAATATGTACAGTAAATTTTCTATAAGGCACCGTGGCCCTAAGAAATTTGTAAAACTGCCGCTGGTGTAGCCAGGGGGGGGTGTATAAACTCTCCCTGCCCCCCCCCCCTCCCCCGGAGTTTTCTAGTTTTGCATGTGTATATATACAGGTCCACATAGAAAACGCACGCCCGAACACACACAACGTATAACTAACCCCCCCCCCCCCCCCCGAAAAAATTTTCTGGCTACGCTACTGACATCAACTATGCGTTTTGCTAGTGAGCTATACGCTTTCGTCAATGCTTTGGAAGTTGCAGCACTGGCGTTTGTATTAGTGTCAGTGACTGGGCATTACGATAGTAAAAATGACGCAGAAAATGAAACGGCATTTCGAAAAGTAGTTGAACTCGTTTGCAGCAGTCAACTCTGTGGCAGCGTTGCAAAATAGACGCGTGCGATATGCTGCACACACGAGGGATAGTCGAAAGCCCTGAGAGACGTTGACCTAAGAAGGGTGGCAAGGCGCACGCGCCCAGTACGGTCCTCTCTATATTATTTGTAAACGTCGGCAATGCGTCACTGTGTCCGAGAGAGGTGGTTTTATAGGGACCAATATAAACTGCTTGTCAATTTTAGCGGTGAAATCAGAATTTCACTC
Organism: Rhipicephalus sanguineus; assembly: GCF_013339695.2. Classification (NCBI taxonomy): domain Eukaryota; kingdom Metazoa; phylum Arthropoda; class Arachnida; order Ixodida; family Ixodidae; genus Rhipicephalus; species Rhipicephalus sanguineus. Next base: position 188,334,287 of record NC_051178.1, read on the forward strand.
CTCCGCCGGTCGTAATGAAATTACTGGGAGTATCGCTTCATAATGTTTGCAGAGCTTTGCATCGTAGCAGTGTAACTATAAATTTTGCAGTGGGGTGAACGATACCTATTTCAAGGTTGCTTAGCAGGGCATGAAAGTTAAACGTTTATTCAGTTTAGACAGAAAAATTGTTCTTTGAAAGCAATATTGTCTTTAATTTTGCCGTCATACGTTCGTTATTAGAAGAGAAAAATGAAGGTCAAAGTTTCGTTTTTGAATTTCCGCCTATAGGGCTTCTGTACCTTAATGTCAATGTGACGTCACGAATTTCAGTTTTTTTCTTTTCGTATTTTGGTCATGTTGGCCCGATAAAATTTACCACGCTTGAAGTTTGGCACTCAGATTGACGTGTCTGTGTTAACTTTTTGTCCTTTCTTGGTCAACTTTTCATGCCGTAAGGGAAGCGGACATGCTATATTTTAGTCAAAGGTAATTAGGACAGTACTGATTCATAGTCTTAAATTCGCTCGCATGAAGTAATTCATTACATTACTTATTACAGCAAAATGTAGTTTAATTACTGTAATTCTATTACTTACATGCCTGACAAACGCATAACAACGCTGTAGCTGAAGCGCAGGCCAAAGCACATCCATGTTATTAGCAAATACGTGAATTTGAAATGCCAGTGCGCGTATGAGTGTACGCGGTCGTAGGTATAACCGTGCCTGGACATATTAACCGTATCTCCGTTATCTACACGTATTTGACTAAGGTATCCAGAGTACTGCCGTTCTGAATAAACTGCATGCAGTTATGTAATACAACTGCGCGAGGATAATCGTTATCCAGATGGAAAGACAAATATGCGCAAGAGGTCATCGACATTATCTGCAATAGATATACTATGACAGGGCCACGCATTCGGAAAAAAAAACGCTGGTCCCGTATCCCCCTCGGTGCTCTCTCTCTCTCTCTCACACACACACACACACACACACACACACACACACACACACACACACACACACACACACACACACACACACACACACACACACACACACACACTACCTACACTACACTACCTACACTACCTCCTACCTACCTACCTACCTACCTACCTACCTACCTACCTACCTACCTACCTACCTATCTACCTACCTACCTACCTACCTACCTACCTACCTACCTACCTACCTACCTACCTACCTACCTACCTTTGCTCGAGCGTATGAACAGTGTTTACGTTGTTCACGTTGTCATTCGCAGCTGCAAACGAAGCCTACGCGCATTGCCGCCCCAAGGAAGAAAAAAAAAAGAAAGAAAATACGGACCTGCCGTACGTACAAACACACTACATTTGACAGTGACGCTGGCGTGCGAGGCATGATAACGAACAGTGCTTTACCATCGGAAAGCTACCAAGAGAGAGAGAGAGAGAGAAAGGTAAAGGAAAGGCAGGGAGGTTTACCAGGTTGTACCAGAAAGCTACTAAGGTTTGGCAAGAAATCGCGAGCTCTATTACCTCCAGCCAAGTCTAAACTCGCAAGCTGGCTCTTTCGCAATGGCGTCTTCTCGTGCTGTGGTGCCCCATTTCGTGAGTCAGCAGGGTGGCTACTTGGGCTATTTGGTGCTGCATTTTGCAAGGAAAAATACGTTCTTTGTGCGCAAAACGTTTGAGAAAAGAAGTCAGATAGGACCTATCTGACTTCTTATATTCCTATATGAGTTCTTTTCTCAAACGTTTTGCGCACAAAGAACGTAATTTTCCTTTTAGAATTTCGTGAGTAGCTTCGAGTCATCATTTAGTAGCCAGAGTCTGGCATGCAAGAACAATCGCAGACAGTTTTGCGCGTATATTGCCACTGAAGGAACGGCTTAAGTGCCCCACATGCCATCACAACCGCACCACTATCGGTTTGCCGAACGCCTCTCCTCCTCCTTGTCCCACACTCCCGAGGGCAAGGAGGAGAAGTAGAGCAAGGCGCCCCCCAATCTTTGCCCCTGTTGATGGTGGTTATGTTGTGATTAAGGCGAAAGCCTTAGACGGCTCTAGGGATGGGTCCCTCGGAAAAAAGCCAGTGTGTGGTGCAAAAAATCACGCAACCTCTCAAGCGTGGCTCGAGCCGCGCGCTCACTTTAAAGCGAAAATAACCCGTGACCGCGCAAGCTGCTCCTTCACTTCGTCTTTGAGGCGTTCGCGTGACTAAAAAAGTCACATGGTCATTTATGCATTTGCTTAAGACGACTCGAAGGTGAGAGCCATGTTCTTTTTGTTCAGTCGATTGCAGTGACACCCCCCCCCCTACAGTTTTCGGCACCTGACGGGGTTTTGTACTCTCTTTAGGATCGGGGTCATAGCAAGCTTTCTGCAACTCACGCGGTTTTGTAGTGCCTCCGGGATCGGCCCACCTTTTACCAAACGACGATGACGTCACAATGTGACGCCACATTGACGTTGTGATGACGTCAAATCGGACGTCATCACGTGTTGATGTTTTGCATCACGCTTGTTGACGTGGCTGCCACCAACGTCTAATTTTCACGTTTGGTGAGGCATCATGGCTTTCGCCTTCGAGTCGTCTTGAGCGAATGCATTAGGACACCATGAGCTTTTTCTATATATGGTATCTTGTTGGTATTGCTGGTGATAAATGTGTAAGTGGTTCCCTTGCGTGGTAACGGAGGAATGTGACTCGGCTACTGTAGTGAGCATGCGCGAACTGTCCGACTATACATGAACAAAACTAAGAAAGGGAAAATAGGCAACCACCCATTTGTGAAAAATAGGCAATCACCCAATGGGTGGTTGCCTATTTTTCCTTTCTTAACCCTTCCGCCACCTTGCGGGATTCCGCAGAACTGATTTTCAATATGAACAAAACTCCTGTTTCTGTGTGTGACACAACGTTTTGATGTTCAATGAAAATTTCCTTTCTCATCACAGCGACAATTCACCAATTGTGGTCATATAATCTCTATCGCGATAACATTCACTTCCACTCAGCTAAGCATTGTGAGTGGCAGGCGAGGAATTTGGGCGTAACTATGGGCTTAATTGAAGCCGTCCAGCACGTATGCCCTTGCGAGCAAAAAAAGTAGGAAGGTGTGTTTTTAGCAAAAAAAAAAAATTAGGAGCCTTTTCCCTCTCGGAAAAATGGGAGTGATGACGTGTGCATGCCTGACCTTCTTTTCTTTCTTTCTTTCTTTCTTTCTTTCTTTCTTTCTTTCTTTCTTTCTTTCTTTCTTTCTTTCTTTCTTTCTTTCTTTCTTTCTTTCTTTCTTTCTTTCTTTCTTTCTTTCTTTCTTTCTTTCTTTCTTTCTTTCTTTCTTTCTTTCTTTCTTTCTTTCTTTCTCATTGCCCAATGCTCCCTCTTGACTTTTAGGAACTGGCTGGCCAGGTTCTTAAAGGGGCCCTGCAACACTTTTTGAGCATGCTCAAAAAGCGCTGCCGATCGGTAGTCGAGGCTCCCGAGAACACGCGAGCCAAATATTATAGCGATGCGCACGGCCTGGAATTTACAATAAATTCTCAAAGTCAGCTGAAAATCGCTCCCTCTTCTCTCGACAAATGATGTATTCGTCCGCAAAATATGACGCGATTGTCGGCAGTTCCACCATTGGCTGATGTTATAATCACGATAACACCCTCATTATTACTTTCGTTGTTAATTTTGAGTTCAATAAGTAGATAATATGTATGTTTATATTCTGTTATCGCGTTAAAAACACCGAACAAACATTAATATTAGCACTTCCGGTCTCACCGACAGCTCGTTTGCTCGTAGTTGCGTGGTTCCGTTTTCTTCGCCATGCGCAGTGCCGAAAACGTGAATATTTCTGTGCTTTTGACCATCGCCGGTTGCCGTTGAGAGTGGCAGCCGTTCGAGTGTTGCCTCGTCAGCTGTGAACTGCATCGTTGGCATGTTCTCACGACCGAACGAGGCAGGGGCGCAGCGTGTCTCCGATAACAATGCTGGCGTCCGGTAATGGCGGCGCTTCGGGGTCGTCTGCCAGTGCCGTCTTACGAGGCGGTGTATCGGAGTATGGGCCGAAACCGATCTCAGCTGTCATTCGTTCCAAACGAGCGCGCAGGTTTGCTTCCATGGTTGGCAGAGCGATGAAAACACTACGGCGTTCGAGGTGCACACCCAACATTACCAAACCGACGCGCAGTTTTCAAGCACGCGCGATACAAAGTGCGATCGGCTCCGCTCGACGAGAACGACGCAAGCCGACCGGAAGTGGCGGCACAGACCACGTGGTTGCGCCCAGACGTCAGAGAGAATAAAATGAAGAAAAAAACTCCGCCGGCGCTCCTGGGCGGAGCCTCGCTCCTCTGCGCTCCCTTCCTCGACTCGCTGCCTAGCTTTCCGCGCGCTCGCGGCGTTGAGTTGAGGGAGAAAGCTGCGGAACGTGATCTCTATAATTTGGTAACACCGCTTAGACTTGACAGATTCGAAAAATTTTTGCGGCATATGACTCGTGAAGAGTCATACGTCGATAATGAGACTATTCCAATATAACTAAGAAAGGTGTTGCAGGGCCCCTTTAAGATGGGGCAAAGCGCCTCGTCGTAAGCGTAACCTTAGTTCCAGGCGCGACCGCTACCGGCGCAGCTCGCGCGAAAGAGAAGTCTTCTTCCTCTTCATCTTCGAGCGCCTTGATGATGGTATTAACGCAAGCAAAACCACATATAGCATAGCCAACTGTAACAAGCGGAGCTCGCTCCACTCCGGCAGTGCGCTTAGATACTAATAACACGAACGAAGAAGACAAGGCGGCGGAGCAGAGGGCTCGCAAGGCAGCAGCAGCGCGTGGCTCGCCGCCGAGACCCTGCGGTGAGAGCTCACGAGGCCGCAGAGAGACGTCAGCGTCGTGCGGACAACGAGATACAAGCCCGCGACGCCAAAGCAGCGCGGAAGCGGCGCCAAGAGAACCTCGAAGAGGTACGGGCGCGGGATGCAGCGGCCAAGTGCCGAAAGCAGTCGCTACCTGAAGTTGGTGGCGCCGACGCGCGCTTCAAGCGCGATTTCCTCGACCACACGTTCGGCCAGAGCTGCAAGGTCTGTGACCGCTTGTGGTTCCACAAAAACCTGACCACAATCGCTACTATAACAACGTGTGACGTCTTTATATGACAGTAGAGGAATTGTACGGAGCATTCACGGTTTACCCGATTATCTCCGAGCCAGCTCCTCAATCATCATTCACTTCGTGGATATGGCGTGATTTTTTTTCCTTCTTCTAGGCCGGGAAAATCACCTACGCGCTTAGTAGCAGCGAAACGCTTCTGTTGCTACAGGCAGCAGCCACCGTCATGCGTGAAAAAATGAAATGCCACAAAGAAGTGTGGCAACGTGAACTGACAAGTGACCTCGATCAAAGATCAGATTGCCATATTAGAAACGGCTGATCGCCGACAACCCCACCATCGAGACAGCATCACTTTTAGTAAAACGGCGCATACAATACGCACGTGGCCGGCGCACGTTCGAGGGCCGAATTTGTGTACATCCGCGTTTCTGTACACGGACCGGCGCCGGATTTTTCGTGAACTATGCTTGCGAAGGCGCTGCCACTGGAATATGTAACTCATAGAAGCTTCACTTTTAAAGGGGTCATGAAGCACCCCTTGGGCTTGTTGAAAAAAAATCACAGCATATCCACGGAGTGAATGATGATGAGTGGGCGAAGCTGCGGAGGTTCATCGGTAAACCGTGAATCTTCCGTGAATTCTGCCCAGTACATCATCACCGACGTGAGATCGGGCGCGTTTATACTAAAGGTTCGATGAGTTATGACGACTTGCAGCTCACTTTAATTTTACATGTACGCTGTGAATTTTCATTGTTTAGAAAACCATTGCTTTAGAAAACATCTGGCGTCTTTCGTTAAGCAGCTGGCGTTCTTTCGTTTTGCTTTTACAAAACATCTGGCGTCTTTCGTTGATTTATTTCATCAATCAACGGCGTTTTGAACAAAATTTTTATTGTTTAATCACGCACAGGAGAAATCTCACCAGGCACTACTTTGGAGGTAAACAATGGCTGCTAATGGGAATGAGAGACAGAAGAAGTCGGCTTTTAGCTAACACTTACACTTCTACTAACGTTTCCTACTGGAACATGCCAATGGCTGCAAATGGGGAATGAGAGACAGAAGAATTCGGCTTTTAGTTAACGCGCACGCTGCGAATTTTTTATTGTTCAACAACGCACAGGAAAAATCTCCCACCGGCACCACCTTGGAGGTCAAAGCGTAAGACTGGTTACGCACTACGACTACTACGACTACGACTACGAGGGACGAACGGGTGCCGCCTTAAGGAGCTTCGCCGCTAAAAATCACAGCATATCCACGGAGTGAATGATGATGAGTTGGCGAAGCTGCGGAGGTTCATCGGTAAATCGTGAATCTTCCGTGAATTCTGCCCAGTACATCATCACCGACGTGAGATCGGGCGCGTTTATACTAAAGGTTCGATGGGAGTTATGACGACTTGCAGCTCAATTTAATTTTACATGTACCCTGTGAATTTTCATTGTTTAATCACGCACAGGAGAAATCGCACACACGCACTACCTTGGAGGTCAAAATCCAGTGCCTATATATATACGGGGTGGTCAGTGAACGGTTGTGCAGCGCGAGCGGTCGGTTTTTTCAATCAAGACGCTGCCGCGACGCTGCCTCGCGACGCTGCCTGCGTCGGCGCCGCTGCGCCGCGAGGCAGGATGGGGGGGGCGTAGGAGAGGAGAAAGAGGGGGAAGCGTAGGAGAGGAGAGGGCAATACATATCACGCACTGTCGCAGCGCATTGTCTTTAGGGAGCCTTCATGTGTGCACGCCCCCTCCGTTTTTAAGACTGGTTACACACTACTACGACGGGGACGAACGGGTACCGCTATAAGGAGCTTCGCCCCTAAAACACATCCTGCGGAAAGCTGAAACGGCTATGAACTGCTCTGCCAAATATTACAGTCGTGCGCGCCGCGTAAAGGCCACAAGCGGAGCGCGAAGTTGCCGCTTCCCCAGGCACCCTCTTTTCAAACAGAGGCCGGTTCTCACTCTCGTCGGTGGGCGGGGCGTCTTGCACGTTGACGTCGCGGATCGGCCAGTTTACGTCGCAAGAGACATAGCATGCTTATTGGCTGATAGCCGACGTAAATCGAGAGCGGCGTTCGGATCAGATGCGCTTCTTGCCGCGAGGTGCCGCCACTTGCCGGCGCCGCACTCTTCAGTACATTGTAGCCGCACTCGCGCAAGCGAATCACAACGGGAGAGCGATCGCGTTTCATGACGCGCGCTGACGTAACTTCTTTCCTCCATGCCATCCCTCCCTTTCTAGGTTCCAGTGCGCTCGTCGGCACGAGAAAAGAGAGAAAGCGCTGGGAGCGTGCGCCAAACCCCCGTAACTCCGCTGATTCTTGACGGATTCGAGAAATTTTTGCGGCAATCGATTCGGGAGGCAGTAAACTCCGATACTGAGGTCATTAGATCATTACTTGGAAAAGTGGTTCATGACCCCTTTAAAAGTGGGGACGACGCGCAATATAGAGTAACATAGCAAGCTATGCTCAAGTGTACTAGTGGTACTAGGCACTCAACAATGGAAGAGCGGAAGCTGACCCTCGCTACGCCTGATAAGGCCGCAGTAATAAAGTGTTTCGGACTGTCTTTAGAAAAAAATGATCGATTTTTAGAGATAGAGAGGAATGTTTTAATGAAACGCTCGAGATATTAGCCTGGCTATTCGCCTGACATGCACTCCAGGTTCTGGGTGATGATTATGATATATACACTGATAACCACATCAAGCACACACACACTACACTGTTTACAAAGTTTCGTTCAGGCTTGTGGCCCTCAAGAAAGTCAACAGCGCTTTCGCGGCGCGTATCGCACAGGTGCTGCTTTGCCATGGGCCCAGAAAAAAAATTGGACACTTTGTTAATTCCAAAGTGTGTTCGGCGAAAGCCTGTGGCCATTCGACTGACTATGCCATGATATCGGGGGAATCCACATTCTTGGGGCGCTGCCATCACGTGATTGCTGAGAGAGTGTGAGGGCATAGAGTTTCACACAATACTTACTAGAGGGAACTCTATGTGTGAGGGGACACGGATGGACGGACGCCGCCACTGGACGCCGCGTTCCGCAACTGTGGCGCAACGCGCGTTGGAAGGGTGAGAGCATTTCGGCAGCGCGTTGCGTAAGTCACCTGGTACACAGAGCTGCTCCGCACGCTGCGGACGCGCGGCTGTCGCGGTTACCTAGGCGACGAAGACGCGGCGGCGGCGGCGGCACTGCGGCCAACTCCGGCCGTCGTTGGCTTGCGTGGGTGCAGCTTTGTTTGTGCGGCAGTGCCATGTTTTCTTTTGTTATTACTACAGTGTATTCGTATCCCAGTGAGCATCGCAATGACGCAGTAAGGACTGCATGAGCTACACGTGACATCACAGCGCACAAAAATTTAACATTCAAGCTGGGGTAAACGCTGGTGTAAGAAAATACGGCCGCTCCTAGGAGAGATGTTCTCCGCATAGTCACTTCGCGTTGAGAGCGCAACACGTAGAAGGGTATACGAGCCGCCCGCTGTGATGGCTTTCGAGATAGCGCGCGCGCCAGCGATCGCGACCGTGCCCTTAGATTCAAAGTTCAAAGTTGCTCCTCGCGCGACACCCCCCCCCCTCCCCTCGCGTCTTCGCGTCTTTTAAGGCTCGTTAAAGACGGGAAGGGCGTTTCCTGTCTGCTTCGATGGCAGGAATCCCGAGCGGGGTGATGTTATCGCATGCACCCTCTGGGCGATGGAAATGGGCCGGCTCGCTTGAACTCTGCTTCGGCCGCGTTCGTCGCCCGCGCTCGCGCGCTTTTACCCGCGGTAGAACATACAATGCCCGGGGGGATCTTATCAATTTGGACTTCATACCGGAAGGACATGACGGCGACGGCGACGGCAACGGCGACGACAAAAACTCGTCGAGACCGTCCATATAATTGCTATCGCAATAATTATGATTAATGGCGTAGTGGGTACTTTGCAAGTGTACTTGCATTAGCAGCCCCAAACGAATTCACAACGGGCTCTAGAAATGCCGCTCTTGCCGCTTTCGCTGTGACTGTGCTGCGCTTTCCGCGCAGGCCTGTCGTTTTTTTTTTTCTCCTCAGTCCATGCAGTGGTACTCTCCTGCCCCCTCCGAAGGCTTTCTGCACCTAACATGGTTTTACACTGCTTCCAGGATCGGTGGCTTGCAAGCTTTCTGATACTCGCCTGGTTTTGCGCTGCTTCCGGAATCGGACAACCTTTGACCAAGCGATGATGTCACATGATAACGTCACATAATTTTGGCGATCTGTGACGTCATCACGTGATGACTATTTCGTGCATCACTCGTATTGAAGCCGCCGACGCGGGACGCCGGCGGTCAATTTTTGCGCATGATGAGGCATCTAAGGCTTTCGCGTTAAAGGGGTCATGAAGAACCCCTTGTGATTGTTGAAAAAACACATCCTGTGGGAAGCTGACACGGCTATGAACTGCTCAGACAAATATTGCAGTCGTGCACACCGCGTAAAGGCTACAAGCGGAACGCGAAGTTGCTGTTTTCTCAGGAGCCCTCTTTTCAAACAGAGGCCGGTTCTCACTCTCGTCGGTGGGCGGGGCGTCTGCCCGTTGACGTCGCGATCTGCATCTCCACGTCACAAAAGACATAGCATCCTCATTGGCCGATAGCCGACATAAATCGAGAGCGGCGTTCGGATGAGATGCGCTTCTTGCCACGGGATGCCGCCACTTGCCGGCGTCGCACTCCTCAGTACACGGTAGCCGCACTCGCGCCCGCGAATCACAGCGGGAGAGCGATCGCGTTTCATGATGCGCGCTGACGTAACTTCTTTCCTCCGTGCCATCCCTCCCTGTGTAGCTTCCAGTGCGCTCGTCGGCACGAGAAAAGAGAGAAAGCGCCGAGAGCGTGCGCCAAACCCCCGTAACTCCGCTCATTCTTGACGGACTCGAGAAATTTTTGCGGCAATCGATTCGAGAGGCAGTACACTCTGATACTGCGGTCATTAGATCATTACTTGGAAAAGCGGTTCATGACCCCTTTAATAAATAAGAAATCTCCATGCACAATCTCCTTTGAATGATGTCTAAGTGCGCGTAAGCGTGAATTGTTTTTGTGGGAAGCTCTGTATTGAGACCTTCCCTGGAATATTGTTGGGCAGCATGGACACAGGTGTCTCTCATTTTTTTAGCGATCGTCAGCGTTCTGAATGACCTATGAGTGAGTGAGTGAGTGAACAACTTTATTGAACGATCCGGCAAAACAAGGAGATGGGAATGGGTGGTGGAGACTCTTGCGTGCATGCGAGCCTCTCAGCCGCGAAGGGAGCCCCTCGCGCTGCGGAAAGGCGAATCCCGCCACCGCCGGAACGCGTGTTTAGCTTTAGACTTTCGCGAAGCGTGAATTTTTCTGAGGCGTACAATTCATCGTGTCGGCTTTACATCTTGTACTAGAGGAGGTTCTCGTTCAACCACTACAATATATCTTAGTGATGCCTTCACGAAAGGTGTTCTCCCGTTGTAGAGTTCTAACTAAGGCAAACCTCGTTATAACGAAGTAGCATCGTCCCCACAAGATACTTCGTTTTATGCAATATTCGTTGTAAAAGTAGACATAAAAATCGGCAATCTGGCTCGCGCAAGAATCCTAGATACAATACGTTTTTCTAGGATTCAAACCTATTATAAACGAGGTAATCCTTACATGTCCTCTTGTGGCATTTCAAGCTAAATAGATCGGTACATGATAACGTGAAATTACATCAGAATAAAGTTGGTTTGACGATACAGGCTTGCGTTCAGATTTACTTGAAGAAGTATGCAATCTTCGTCTGCTGGCTTTTTTTCGGCACTGCTCAGAATGAAGTTTTCCACAGTGTCCATGAGCAAGAGGCATAGGCGTATCTACCATCTACCGGGTGGGGAGGGGGGGGGGGGGGCAAGTGAGCAAAGTTAAGGAAGCGGAGCCCCCCTCCCTCCCCCCTGCAAACACACACTTTCGACAGTAGTCACTGTAGGCTGCACATTGGGAAACCATGAACACAGGCGAAGTTTTACTTCTACACAGCAATCACTTAATTGTATAATGAAATTTGTCCTGTGCTGCTGCTGTGGAGGTTGTCTCCCGTGTCTCACGACCACGCACTCTAGGCTCTTTGCTGTACAAGCAGCTTATGCGACGCTTTCGCGCTTTGCGCTACAGCATTGCAGAGAAGGCTACCGCTGAGAAGGGGCTCTTAACGTTAGAGCACTCTGTCATGATTTTATTCTGCTCTGCCCGGCCTGAAATTTACATAATCGACGACGCTAATACGGGCAGGAACCACTAAACGTTTTATGGACCGACCAAACGCTTTTGCTGTTTCAGGAAATTCATTTTCTTTCATCGGAAAAGAATAGCATCACCGCTGCTCTATATCCAATTTCCTATGAGTCAATGATCGTGCAGAACTGTTGAGCGTTTTAGATGGGCCGTATTGGGAGAGCTAAAGAATGTTCCCGCCTGAGTTTCCGATTACCCTATTTTGCCTTGCCAACGTCTTTAGATTAATCTAAAAACGTTGGCCTTGCTTATCATACGGTAGCTTGCAGCGATCGCGGCGGCTTGGAATAAGGCGAGGAATAAGGCAGTGGACTCGAGTACAGTGGGAAGCCCACCTTTCAAGCTTGTCCCGCAACTTGATCTACCGGTCCACGGTTTTCTGGACTAATATTTGTTGGGTTTTAACATCCCAGAGCCACGATATGATTGAGAGACCAGGACTCCGGAAATTTCGACCACCCAGGGTTCTTTAACGTCCACTTAAATCTAAGCACACGGGCCTCAAGCATTTTCGACTCCATCGAAAGTGCGGCCGTCGCGGCCCGGATTCGACCTCGCGGCCTGGGTTTTCTGGACTATAGAGACTGAATGGACAGCCGGGCTAGTTGGTCTCGAGTCAACTTGAATGGACTTGTACAGGGCGAATGAACTTGAACAGGGTCATGTACCGGGAGAGTGGCAAGCATGATCCATCCACACAGGGAAGTTTATTAAGGCGAAAGCCTTAGATGCCTCATCAAACGCGATAATTGACCGTCGGAGTCGGCCTCGGTGGCGTCAACACGAGTGATGCAAAAAATCATCCCGTGATGTGGTCACCATATGACGCCTTCATGACGCCACAGATAGCCGAAATTTGTGAGGTAATCATGACGTACATGAAGTGACTTCATGTAATGACGTCATTAAATGACATCGTCGCTTGGTCAAAAGTGGGCCGATCACGGGGGCAGTGCATAACCAGGTGAGGTGCAGAAAGCTTGCAATGCATCCGATCTTGGAGGCAGTGGAAATTGCAAAACCACGTTAGGTGCAGAAATCTTTAGGAGAGGGAATCAATAAATCGACTTAGACGAGAAAGATAGATTTCGCCTTCGAGCCGTCTTAGGCGGTGGCATAATGGTTTTTGTCGCTTTGAGATGTTACGCAGCATGGTTTATTTAGTCTAAAATTGGGATTCATTAAAAATAACTCTTCTTTCTAATTGACACCGTAACCTCTTGTAGCACTTGAAAAACCTGACTTCGCAACTGCTGCTACCTTGTGAAAGCTTCTACTCCAGAATTTTTAGGGGCGAAGCTCCTTAAAGCGGCACCCGTTCGTCCCCGTCGTAGTGCGTAACCAGTCTTAACGCTAGTACCAGATCTTGACCTCCAAGGTGGTGCCGGTGGGAGATTTCTCCTGTGCGTTGTTGAACAATGAAAAATTCGCAGCGTGCGCGTTAACTAAAAGCCGAATTCTTCTGTCTCTCATTCCCCATTAGCAGCCATTGGCATGTTCCAGTAGGAAACGTTAGTAGAAGTAGAAGTGTAAGTGTTAGCTAAAAGCCGACTTCTTCTGTCTCTCATTCCCATTAGCAGCCATTGTTTACCTTTCTCCTGTGCGTGATTAAACAATAAAAATTTTGTTCAAAACGCCGTTGATTGATGAAATAAACCAACGAAAGACGCCAGATGTTTTCTAAAAGCAAAACGAAAAGACGCCAGATGTTTCTAAAGCAAAACGAAAAGACGCCAGCTGCTTAACGAAAGACGCCAGATGTTTCTCCTCTCCTGGCAAAATGGACTGTGGACATCTGCTTTAGATAGACACAACGAGAATAGCTCTGCGGAAGTTTCATCTTTCTCTCCTTCAGAAGTCTCACGAGTATTGCCTGCACCTCAACTCTGCGGCGTCCTCCAGCCTTAAAAGCGACAACGCAACTCGCTGTATAGCATATTCGTGGAGTCTTGAACCTAGTACAGTCTGCGTAGATAAATAAAATAGAGAAGTAATATATATCAATGCGTTAGTACACTTTTTTACTTTCATTTTTACTCGAGTAAATCGATAAATAAGTATAGAAGGAAAGACAATGAAAAACTTAGAATAACAGAGAGCTAGTTGGTAGATATTCATGATAAAAACACAGGACGAGCAAAAATGGGCACAAGAGAGAAGTCAAGAAAGTGAACAGTTATCTCTCACGTAGGCCACCACGCGCACCTGATTGATAGGTATCGCCTCTTGTCTGGGAATGTGCAGATAAGTGTTTGTGTCTACCTTCTTTTCCGCAACTGTGCGAGTTTTCAGTAGGTAGCGGCGTTTGTGGTGTCTTGACCACTGTCTTGTGTCCGTGTCTGCACATCCTATTTTTTTAAAGAGTGCCAAAACAAGGTCTGAAAATACAAAATTGAGCGCGCTATTCTTTCTTGGCGTTTCTCGCCCTTTTGGCGCACTTCGTGGCGCCACAACAGTGATTCACGTGACATCATTACGGTACGCACTCTCGATTGTCCAATATACGAGTAATGTTAGTTATGAATTGCCTCCCACCCTGCTTTGCCATGGAGTTGCCACCCTTTCTTCGTTGTCTCGAGTGACCATATATCGTTCGCAATCAACTCATTTCGCTCCATTTTGTGCGTGTCCGACTGCGCATGCGGAGGTAACAGGGTGTAGCCGACAAGCGCGAAATCCTTATAGGCTCAACGCTTCGTGCTGACATTGTATACAATGTCACACGTGCTGTATATGCGTGCCTCATAAAGCACGCGTATACGCGTGCTTCATGAAGAAATATGTGGCGATGAGATATGGCCTCAGAAGCTTAGTAAAAGCGAGAACGAAACCAATGGAAAAGGCGTCGGATTAGTTTATTCTTCCAACGGACTAACCCTTTACAGCGGAGACGATGCAGCTCTCCAGAAGAAAGGCGAGCCCTCTTTCACGGTTTTTGTGTATCCTTTTTATTGCGATAACAATTATATGGATATTCTGTACATTTTTTTTTCACTGTCGCCGTACCGTACCGTATAAATTCCAAATCGACAACAACGCTGCGCGCATCGTATGTTGTACCAACCCGCGACTAAAAGCTCGCGAGCACTGGCGAGGAACACGGCTGAAGCAGAGATTAAACAAGCTGACCTTCTCTCTCGCACGGAGGGCGCATGCAATAACATCAACCAGCGTGCAAGGCCTGCCGTCAATTGTACTTTAACCAGAAAGGAAACGCCCCGCCCGTCTTTTGCTGGGCGAAAGAGCATGGAGGGACGCCGGGTTAATGGAGGGGGGGGGGGGGGGGGGGGGCGTAGCACGAGCTGCAACTGTAAACATTGACTGTAAGTACGCGGTCGCTATGTCGGCAGACATCAGCAAACGGCCCGTATACCCTTCTACGCGCTGTGATTTCACCACTTCGTGCTGTGTCCACTGATACGAGAAACTGCACGAAAACCACTTCTCTCCCGGGAGCGGTCGTGTTCCCATACACCAGCGTTTTGTAGGGTTACGCGAGATCGGACCAAAAAGAGTTAGCTGCTAACCGTATTACGTATAACATTACGACATGTTGCTATCGCATTCACTGCTTTGCCCTTTCGGCGAAACAGATTTTTTTCCAAAATTCAAGGGACAAAATTTTCTCCCCACCATCCCTTGAATCTTGATTTGATCACGTTGCAAAGTTACGGAGGAAGGAAACAGTTAGGAGGGAGCTATTGCGTAATGCGATAAAAAGAAAGAAAGAAAGAAAGAAAGAAAGAAAGAAAGAAAGAAAGAAAGAAAGAAAGAAAGAAATGATGTAGGCACGCAGAAGCTATGCTTCGCTTGCCCCCATTTTCCCGATAGGGCAAGAGCACTTGAATTTTTTGCTTAGCTTGTAACCGAATATGCATAGAAAACTCAGGGTAGGTACTATGTTACTGTGTACGCCACTATACGAAAGCAGTAAGCTGTCCCTGTAATCATCAAAACAATCAGATACAGGCAATTACGTTTGTTGACTTCCGAATCGTGTTAACCTTGTTATTATTACTCTTTGTCTATCCTTGTGCCAGTGGCATTAGAATGAAAATGTTAAAAGAGAACAAGTACAGTTCGAAGAACATCGTGTTTGACGGTAAATCTACCAGAAAAACATGGTGCATATTCTGTCGTATCTTCAGAGTTGCTGGTGACACAGGTCAGGTTGGGGTGTCTGACATTCCTATACGAAAAGAGAATGCTTTGGCCGATATTGTCTCGACAAATGAGGTAACATCTTCCGCACTGGGCCTCTTTACTCGGACTAAAAGTGCGTGGGGTGATACCTACAGCAAAAATGTGTTGCAGAAGATGGATCGTATTGGAGCATCACGACAGCTTTGCTTCACCTAAGATTCCACCATGTGCATTGGATATGTCTATTAGTGGCACTTTTGGTTCTCTTCCAAGCACTTCCGGTCGAGCACTTACTTCAGGTTTTCAGAATATTCAGAAAAAAGTACTGTAAAAAAAATAAAACTGGCACGAAATCGATTTCTTGTGCGAGTTAAGAGTTCTATTTGACACATATGATATCGAAACATAAGTTTACTTAAGATAAGGGCCAACTAACTGTCAGAATAATTAATAGAAATTAACTGAATGAGTAGATTGAATGAGCAGGCGGTTTTTTTGTGAGCACCTGCGATTGTTACGGCACCTGGCGGAGCGGATCTCAGCCACGCGCGTCTTTCTACGTGGCCTTCGAGATCCGATTCGGCAGTGCAACGAAACACTGTTAACCCAATGAATACACCGGGGCACAAAAACGCCGAGGGGCGAGTGCCACTACCAGGTACCCAAGTGAAGCATTAGGGCGGGCTCCAATCTTTTTCGTTTTCTTTTTTATTTTTCGAATGGATCGAAATGTGCCTTGTCCTGTTGTTAGGGTATACTTGCTGGTTCTTCTCGTTTAGATACGGCCCCTATGCAGAGGCTGCGAGATCTCTGTGCGCTTGCTGCAATGTCTACACATTCACCCACCCACCACTCCGCTTTTATGACCTCAGGACAGTTCAGATACCCTCGCAAACGCAAAGTTATGACGATCATGCTCTTTTCGCTCCCACTCCAAAGCAACAGCAATAAACAATAAACTCCCAGCTGCGTTAGCAATACGCAGTCCTTTAGTAATGTCATTAATAAACTTGCACTATCCATCAGTCTACCACATTTACGAGAGCAAAAGTTAGCGCGAAGAAAGCTGAGCATTGAAAAGCTCGAACGAATGTCGAAGCATCGCTCTATTTTGTGGCAGATGTCTTTAAACTTTAAATGACGTGGAATAAATTAACGGACATACGCAGGACAACAACAGCGAAAGAAAGCCAGGAAGTTTGCAGAGGACACACTAGCTGCCTCTCTCTAATGACAGTTCTGGGTTAACGTGGATCACTGGCGATATGTCAACTCGGCGGAAGTTTCTCGTGCAATCGAGAGTGCGCAGTTGCGCGTTAAGTCTCGATTTGCAGAAAAAACTCTTCCTCGTATCTAGGTGTTACGTGGAATCGGACCTGGACGCGGCGATAGTCCTATCGTTATCACATAGATCGCAATCACGAATAGCGGGCGCCGAAAATTGCTCGGGAAAACGCGTTCACTAAGCTTGCTTTTTCACGCAGCTGTCACGCAGGTTGTGCGTTTCTCTCTTCCCGGCCATTCCTCTCTCTCCCCTCTGTGCCCTCATTCAGATTTGACGAAGCACACGCATGCTTTATTGCGGCTGTTCTCCAGTGACCGAATAGTTCAGCTTGCGTTCTGCGTGCTCAGTTCCGGTGTTTTGCGCGACGTCCATGCGTCACGCGTGCATCACTCCCTGCGACCCGTTACGCAAACCGCAGTGGTGTGTGAGCTCCGCAGACCCGACGTCTCTCGCAGTTGCTCGCCAGCTTTGGGGCCCCTTGTCACCTCTCCGTTTTCTCTGTGGTAATGCTTATGATGACATAGATAGGCCAAGTACTTCTTTGGCTGGAAAGCTAAAGAAACATTGATACGGGCACTATAAGACCTACCGTTTAACGAGGCCATATATTCATTACCGTCACGTTAACGTTGTCTACTGTGCGACTAATAGTCGCATTTTTTTTTCGTTGGCAGCTGCTTTAGAAACTTTTGGCGACTCGCTACACGATGTTTCGGATGCGCGAAAGGGCCGCTGTTTGACCAAGAAGCCCAGAAGGAGAGGTTTTTTTCTTTATGTGTTGTATTTCACTCTCAATGCACAGTTAGTCCGCCATGATCACCCCTCCCCCCCTTTTCATATCTGAGTAAAGTGGCATTCATGGTGGCTCCTGGTTAGCAACGGAAGGAAAAAAGCACAACCGCACGTGCCTGGTCATAATGCTAGGGCGTCTAGTTGGTTGCATTTGACAAGCTAGCTTGGAAAACTGTGCTTCGTCAGCAGGCCCAGCAATAAGGCGATCACGTATGTTGTTTTCAAGCAGCGCAAGTGAAAACCCCAGCTTGTCAGGTTTTACTGTGAATAGAATATTCAGCCCCTTGCTGATGCTACAGCTAACCTCTGTGTCGCTCGGTTTGTGATTGTGACGTCCCAAAGGCCGCACAGTGTCGTTGCGAGGCGTTGTTGTCGGAGGCTTCTTGGTTGACCTTGGCCATCGGCGGTTCTTCAGCTCATAGCACACGCTATATATGAGTGCGCGTGTACTTGCATTCCGCACACAATAATAGATTTCGTAAGTATATATACTTTGTTGGGAATGAAGGAAGGAAGGAAGAAACAAGCGGAAAGACAGGGAGGTCAGCCAGTTCTTAGACCGGCTGGCTACCCTGTGCTGGGGGAAGGGGTAAGGGGGATAAAAGATGATAGAAGAGAGATGTTACAAAAAAAGAAGAGAGCAAGAAAAGGAAAAAAAAGAGGGAAAAATTCGGCAGATCCCACGCACTGTGGGAATCGATGTAATGCGAAGCAGCCAGCAAAGAGCTGCATACATCGCCTTGTTTGTCTTTGAGCCAAATGAAATCATTCATGCCATGGCATCTAGTCCACCATATATCGCATGTTTGCCATGCACGCATGCATGCACAATCTAGTGTACACCATGCCAATGAAACGCATATTCTGGTATATAAATGCATGACCTGTCGTTTATGTTCATCACGCACTCGTGTCATGCCATACCAATTTTGGTATATATCCAGTTAACAAAACGGCCGTAAGCGCACCTTGACAGTGGCATGTAAATCATACCATACATGACATGCATAACATGATTCGCATGTTAAGACCTCTCATTTATGTTCGTCATACAGTCACATCGCGCAATACCAATTTTGGTGTATATCAAAGGAGCGAAATGGCCGCGAGTGCACCATGAGTAGATCTAGCATGTAAATCATGCCATACATGACATGAATATTATGGTTTTTCATGTTACCACCTGTCACTAATGTTCATCATACAGTCACATCGCGCAATACCAGTTTTGGTGTATATCAAGCTATCGAAACGGCCGCGAATGCACCATGAGCGTGGCATGTAAGTCATGACATACATGGCATACATGTCATAGTTTTCATGTTACCGCCTGTTATTCATGTTCTTCATACAGTCACATCACGCAATACCAATTTTGGTGCATATCAATCTAGCGAAACGGCCACGAGTGTGCCATGAGCATGGCATGTAAATCATGTCGTACATTTCATGCATGTCATGATTATCATGTTACCACCTTTCATTTACGTTCGTCATACAGTGGCGTCGCGCAATACCAGTTTTGGTGTATACCAAGCTAGCGAAACGGCCGGGAATGCACAATGAGCGTGGCATGTAAATCATGACATACATGACATGCATGTCATGGTTTTCATCTTACCAACTGTCATTCATATTCTTCATACAGTCACATCGCGCAATACCAATTTTGGTGTATATCAATCTACTGAAACTGCCGCTAGCGCATCATGAGCGTGGCATGTAAATCAGGTCGTACATGACTTGCATGTCATGATTTTCATGTTACCACGTATCACTTACGTTCATCATACAGTCGTGTCGCGTAACACCAATTTTGGTGTATATCACGCAAGCGAAACGGACGCGGATGCATCATGAGCGTGGCATGTAAATCATGACATACATGTCATGGATGTCATGGCTTTCGTGCTACCACCTGTTATTCATGTTCTTCATAAAGTCACATCGCACAATACCAGTTTTGGTGTATATCAATCTAGCGAAACGGCTGCGAGTGCGCCATGAGCGTGGCATGTAAATCATGTCATACATGACATGCATATCATGATTTTCATGTTACCACGTGTCAGTTATGTTCGTCATACAGAAATGTCTCGTGATACCAGTTTTCGTATGTATCCCTTCATTTAAACGGCCGCGAGCGCCCCGAGACCATGTCATGTAAATCATGCTGCACATGACATGCGCGTCATGATGTGCATGTTAGGACCTGTCATTATGTTCGTCATGAACTCTTGTCACGCCGTACCAATTTTGGTATATATGAAATTAACGGAACGGCCGCAAGAGCCCTAAGGCCGTGGAATGTAAATCATGCTGTTCATGACATGCGTGTCATGATTTTCATGATATGACCTGTCATTTATGTTCGTGATAAGGCCATGTTATGACACACCAATTTTGGTATACATCCGATTAACGGAACGGCCAGGGAGCCCAAAGGCCGTGGAATGTAAATCGTGCTGTTCATGACATGCGTGTCATGATTTTCATGATATGACCTGCCATTTATGTTCGTAATAAGGCCATGTTATGACACACCAATTTTGGTATACATCCGATTAACGAAACGGCCAGGAGAGTACAAAGTCGTAGGCGGCTAGATAGATAGATAGATAGATAGATAGATAGATAGATAGATAGATAGATAGATAGATAGATAGATAGATAGATAGATAGATAGATAGATAGATAGATAGATAGATAGATAGATAGATAGATAGATAGATAGATAGATACGCTCAAAGTCGCAGAAGTTCGCTAAGAAATGCTTCGCATTTAAAAAGGAAACGAGAATATGACACACCAACGTCGCGACCTCCTGTGCTCAGCTAACACCGGTTGGTTGGTTGGTTGGTCATACTGTCATAACGTTTCTCAATATGCAGTCACGCGGATGCGCTTGTGACATGCATTGTTCACACAGCAGCTTAAAATATTTGCTTCTCTTCTCTTGTTCCTCGTTACTCCGCTGATAGCGAATGATTACTCATCGCACCATTTGTACTTTTTGTTAAGCTCACCGGAAGCCCGATGTAGACGAAACATTCGTGACCGCTCTGCGTCGTTGAGTCATATCCAGTTTCTATGAACTGGCTGGCCGGGCGCTCGCGCATCGTGTGCGTGCGTGTGTGTGTGTGTGGGGGGGGGGGGTGGAGGTATGCGTGCGTGTTGTGTGTGCGTGCATGCTTATCACCTCCGCGTATATCAACACCACTCACAGCGCTAAAGCAGTTGACTCAGACGTATGAAAACAGAACTTGTGCTCTTAGGTTAGCGCCTGGGCTCGGCCTGTCCGGTTCAGGTCTGTTTGACTCTTCATGCTAGTCCATTGGCGCACATTTTTTGATAAATGGACTTTTCGACAGATGATAAATTCGACAATGAAACGCGCTGTAGGTGTACATAACGTTAATTACTGTGATAAACTTTACGATAGGTTTACTAATGGGCTGTATTAAGCTTATTTTATCACTCTGGTATCGAGTAATATTCCACAAAACTAAAGTTAATCCTTTGTTCTTTTTAATTTGCGTATGCTTTTCCCACCGAATTTCGAGTGTCGTGTAGGCGATCATTCTTTTCCTGAACAACGACGTTTCGTGCGTTAAACAGTTTATGGTTGATTCATAATTTGTTCAGGAAATCTACGTTATCGAAGACAAAAACAGTTGAGGTGTATTGAGAAGGAAAAGAACGCTCAAAAGCTCATTGATCGGATCAAGTATCTAGGAAGCAAGTGACAAGGAAAATAATCTTTTTTATTCAATGCGCTAAACTATATCCCTTTTTTACCCATGTTTCCGTCCCGTGTGTAGACGATTTTACGTAAGACTCATGGGTGCCACCACTTTGGGCTGTTAAACGACTGCTTTGCTTTCTTGTTGTATATCGCGACGTGAATTGATAAGGTCATGAAACGTCGAATGCTGCAACCCAGCCGTTTTCATGCGCATGCGTCCACTTTAGCACTGCTTGTTTAGCTGTTAAACACGCAAAGCGGCAAGACTAAAGTCCCTA
Source organism: Rhipicephalus sanguineus (assembly GCF_013339695.2). NCBI lineage: Eukaryota > Metazoa > Arthropoda > Arachnida > Ixodida > Ixodidae > Rhipicephalus > Rhipicephalus sanguineus. The sequence continues at coordinate 188,355,895 of NC_051178.1, forward strand.
GATTTTTCCCTGTTCTTTCTTAAGTACCGACAACCATTGAAGCGCCGGCGACGAATCTCATTGGCTAACGCTCGTTTTCGGTAGCCATGTTCTTCCTAACTCTTTTCCAGCACCTGGTGAAACGCGTCCCCCATTCACTAATGACAGGGGGTTGACGGGAGGAGAAAGGCGCGTCGCGGTAGCATATTGTCCGCTGAAAGATGCGTGGCTAATGTACTTAGACGCACATGGCTTTGTAAATCTTCCAAGTTAGGAAGAAAATGGCGTCGGACGCCAGCTGCGCGTGAGAGAGGGCCGTGAAAGGAGGCAGTTGTCGGTACTTAAGTAAAGAGGAAAAATCTAGGGACTTTAGGCAAGACTACAGCCCAATATGGGGGCACAGAAACCCACCCGTAATGTAGTCTACAATATCCATTTAAGTACTCGTGAAGAAAAACAAGAACCTAAGTACACGGGAGTTCTTGCATTTGGGCCCCATCGAAATGCGTTCGCCATGCTCTGGAATCGAGGCCGTGTCCTCGAGCTTAGCAGCGCAACACATTTGCCGCTAAGCTTTCACGACGAGACGAAAGCAGCGTCGATTGGAATAAATTACAAAAGGAAACCCGGTAAGTAACATGAGCAATATTGTTACAAGTGTCCTACATATGTAATAATGAAAAAAAAAACAGCAATGAAATGTGGCACCCGCCACGGTGGTCTAGTGGTTACGGTGCTTGACTGCTGACCCGAAGGTCGCGGGATCGAATCCCGGCCATGACGGCCACATTTTCGATGGAGGCAGAATGATAGAGGCCTGTGTGCTTAGATTTAGGTGCACATTAATGAATCCCAGGTGGTCAAAATTTCCGGAAACTTCCACTACGCCGTCACCCATGATCATATCGTGGTCTTGGGACGTAAAACCCTAACAGTTATTATTAATTCTAAACTTTATCCTGCAACATAAAATTGGCGAATCATTTTCCTTCTTTATAGGTTGTAAAAAGATGTGAACAGAGTGCGAACGCGTCGCGGCATGGAATCGCGGCAGCCGTTCTAGAAAAACAAAACAGAAACAAACAAGCAAAAAATTTCGCTGCTAACGAGACGTCACAACGCATACCTCCGCCTTTGAGAGATGCAGCGACAGTCGGCGACACCGACGAACAATGCGCATTCATCTTGCAGGTACGTGCGTGTTGACAGCGACCGATCGGCGCTCCGGCTTAGACGGCACGTTTTTGCGAGCCTTGCTGATTACACGCCGTCAGAGCGGTTGGTTAAGCCATATGTTAAAAAAGAAAAAAAAAGAGAGAGAGAAACAAAGAAACAACAGTGGTTCGTCTTCGTGTGATACGTTTACCATTCACATGTGCGATTTTATCGTGATAAACCAGCAATACATTAGGGGATCATTAAGATAACATTGTTACGATCATGCGTTAAAAGTCGGCTCACAGCTCAAACTCGAAGTTATTCACAGTACACGTAGTGTAACGCTACCACTTTGCCGTTTCTATAGAATTAAAGTAACGTATTGACGTGCCGCTCTCGACGAGATTGCCTGGCAGTTGTAGCAGATGTAGGTTACAGTTTTGTCACTTAAAAAAAAAAAAAGGAAGAAAACGCTGCCGGTTGAAGTAGCCTGCTGTGTCTTCATACCATGACATACACAAAAAAAATGAAGAAACAAAATGCAAACACTACTTTACTTTCGGAGTTTCAGGTATGCGTACGAGAGGTAACGTATCATGGATGGTTCACTGAGTGATCTGCAGGTGGATGTGCACTTGCCTCTATCTATTTTATTTAGCTGGAGGATGGACCCGAACATTTAGCGCGTATTGCACGTAGCCAAGTCACATGGTCACGAATGCTAGTTACGGAATGTGAGCCCTAAGACTTCACGAATGCTCCCCCCCCCCCCACCTTCGAGAATATCTTCCTCTTTCTTTCTTTTTTTTTCATCCTCTAACCTCCTTTCTCTAAAGCAGGATAACAAAACTGGACGCGCATCTGATTGATCTATGTGCCTTTTCTTACTATCCTCCTCTACCTCCTCTACACGCACAAAAGTCTTAAAAAACGAATAATAACGTAGCCAGGTTCAGCACAAACTACATGCGCTGCTTCATTCGCGCGTAGCGGGTATACAAGCGCACTGACTGCGAAGTCTTGTAGAACGTGGATTAAACAGCAACGTGGCATACACTGACGGTGTGGCAGGATTGGTCTAAATAGTGCATACGCAAACGGTCCACCATATGCTTTTCTCTATGTTTAATCTCTCTGAAAATATTTACGACGGCCGTTCGATGTTTGCCGCTAATTTGTCAAGGGGAAGAAATGAGAATGGAGAAGGTAAAAATGAAACCATCAAGTTACGTGAATTATAAACAATTCAGGTTGTAAAGACAAGAGAGCGAATGATAACGACTAGTAGGATAATCCGATACTTCTTCTTTAGGGCTCTACGACAAAGTGAAGAAGCGATTCCTTTCTATTCCGTAGTGTTGTCTGCGATGAGCCATGCATTCTTCCGCGACCTCGACCACCTCGACCTCGACAATCAGCTATGGGCCATCCAGCAAGCCCGCGAGGCGGCGAAGAGGCAAGACCTCGACGTCCCCACGTGGGAGCCCTAGGCCAAGGCACTTAAATTGCTGGTTGATAATAAAGTTTATTCCTCCTCCTCCGATCAAATTTAGCTGCACGCCTTCAGCTCGCCTACTGCGCCCTAATGCATGGTTGCAAAACTTGAAATTATTAGGTAGGCAGTTATAACCAACGACTCCTACTACCCGGCGCGGTGGTCTAGCGGTTATGGTGCTTGAATGCTGACCCGAAGGTCGCGGTATCGAATCCCGGCCGCGGCGGCCGCATTTCGATGAAGGCGAAATGCTAGAGGCCCGTGTAATTAGATTTAGGTGGATGTTAAGGAACCCCAGTTGGTCGACATTTCCGGCGCCCTCCACTACGACGTCTCTCATAATCATAATGTGGTTTTGGCACGTTAAACCCCAACAATTATTAGCCAACGACTCCTATACTGCATACGCTCTTCTTGAAGCTAACGACCAACCTGTACGAACATTGTTAACTGCGCTAGCTTTCCTGAGCGTGCGCGCACATTGAATCTGAGTTTTCGGTATCGTTTCAAGCGTTTCAACTGCCCCTCTGAAGCTTTAACCTGCCCCCTCTGTCGCCCCGTCCTTCAGCACCGTAGCTGCCCCTCCCCTCTATCGGAGGAATAATTCTAGCGCCACCCCAGCTCCCTCTCCTTTCTGTTATTTAACTAACACTGTAGAGAAATGTTCAACACCAACGTACAGAAGCTACTGATTATATTCTGCGGCTCACGGGAGCTAACTCTCAAAGGTGTAATGGATATAAACATAGAGAAGCTCTCGGAAAGCTGTGGGAAGGCGAAATGGGGGCGAGTACAAATAAGGAGGGTCAAATTATACGGATGAAAAACGGTGCGGCATACACACCGAGCACACACGCAACAGAATTTGCACACGCGCACTCAAAGCAATTTACATTTTCTCATTGAGTACCGTGGCTATAAGAAGGGCCGCAAACGCCTTTGTTGTGCATAATGAACGCGAAGGCGGTGCTTTTCCAAGGCCAAGAACGTTCCACAGCACACTACACGAGCATTGGTGTGAACAAACCACAGTGTTTAGGCGCAGACATAGAATTTCCTACAATTATCTATAAAGGGAACTCTGGCGCTGCGATCGTTCAGCCACCATGTGAATTATGGGTAGTACACGGATTTATTTGCCTCTTCGTACTTACGGCTTCGAACGCACTTGTGGCTTTGCTTATTACTGTGTTTTGGCGTTCGTCTTGGATAAAAGAATGGACAGTTTGAGCTCTTCGTGACCACATTTGAATTGGGGAGCCTAAAAAGGTTAAAGTAGTGAAGTGAAACGGCTGACTTTTGCTGAACTTCGTTTTGCGACAAAGCGGATGCAGGCGACGCGGAGCCAAACGGAGCCGAAAGAACGAAGTTTAGACAAATCCGTGTAAGTACTACCCATCATTCCCATGCTGGCTGAAGCGCCATGCGTTGCAGCTCCCATAGACACTAGCACCAGAGTTCCCTCTAGTGTATCTATAGGAAACTCTATGGGTGCAGAATTAGATTACGCGTAGTTATAACTAGAGCTAAACGGCACATGCATAAATGGAGCTTTCATTGCAGCCACCGGTCACGTTCACATCCCGAAATTAGGGCAGGATGAGGATGAAAAGTGCGAGAAAGAGACACAGAGATGTCAATCAGATGCACTTCCGGTTTCATATACTGTACATAAGAAGAAATGGACATAATTTTTATTTTTGAATGAATTCAGCGCTAAATTGTAAACACGAGCACACAGAAAGACATGACGGTACGGGCGCTGTTCCTTTTTCAAAAAATCCTGGATACATGCGCATCCAAGGCAGAAAAGAATTCAGCGCTAAATTGTAAACACGAGCACACAGAAAGACATGACGGTACGGGCGCTGTTCCTTTTTCGAAAAATCCTGGATACATGCGCATCCGAGGCAGAAAAAAAATCACAGCATATCCACGGAGTGAATGATGATGAGTGGGCGAAGCTGCGGAGGTTCATCGGTAAACCGTGAATCTTCCGTGAATTCTGCCCAGTACATCATCACCGACGTGAGATCGGGCGCGTTTATACTAAAGGTTCGATTAGTTATGACGACTTGCAGCTCACTTTAATTTTACATGTACGCTGTGAATTTTCATTGTTTAGAAAACCATTGCTTTAGAAAACATCTGGCGTCTTTCGTTAAGCAGCTGGCGTCTTTTCGTTTTGCTTTAGAAACATCTGGCGTTCTTTCGTTTTGCTTTTACAAAACATCTGGCGTCTTTCATTGGTTTATTTCATCAATAAACGGCGTTTTGAACAAAATTTTATTGTTTAATCACGCACAGGAGAAATCTCACCAGGCACTACCTTGGAGGTAAAGAATGGCTGCTAATGGGAATGAGAGACAGAAGAAGTCGGCTTTTAGCTAACGCTGCGAATTTTTTATTGTTCAACAACGCACAGGAAAAATCTCCCACCGGCACCACCTTGGAGGTCAAAGCGTAAGACTGGTTACGCACTACGACTACTACGACTACGACTACGACTACGAGGGACGAACGGGTGCCGCCTTAAGGAGCTTCGCCCCTAAAAAATAAAAAGAAAACACGCAGACTGCTTATAATTGCCTGTCTATAATCTGTAATCTCCGCGCAAGGAGACAGACATGGTGCTGACACACATATCACCCCTTTGCTTGATAAAGAAGGCTTCCGAAACCTCACGAGCTGATCTGTCCTTACTTCTAACCAGAATTTTTATCCCCTGAAATCGTGGCCCACAATTTCTGCCGTTAACTTTGCTTGAGCGACAATGGGCGGTTAGGTTCATGAACGTGGCTGAATCGTCATCTACCAATCTTGAATTTTTTTGACGACCTTGCTTTTTTTTCTGTCTTTCTGCGTGCTTGTGTGTAAAGTTTAGCGCTGAATTATTTCAAAAAGAAAAATATGCATCACCAACTAGCCCCACAACGTGTTTTTTTAAAGCGAAATGGACATAAGTAGGGCATGTAGTGAGAAGGCAAGATAACCGCTGGTCATTAAGAGTAGCAGAATAGATTGCCAAGAGAAGGCAAGCGCGCGAGGGGAAGGCAGAGAGTGAGGTGGGCAGATGAGATAACGAAGTTTGCGAGGATAACGTGGTCGCAGCAAGCACAGGACCGGGTTGATTGGAGAAACGTGAGAGAGGCCTTTGCCCCACAGTGGGCGTAGTCAGGCTGATGACGCTGATGACATAGGGAGAAGGGGGTTAAGGAACTGAAATCTGTATTTCAGGATACGTTTAATCACGGATCGTAGGTCGCCGTGTCTTCATTGCCTCGCGACCGTTGACGGAACGCGTGTCCAGCGAGATTGCGCAGGTTTCCGCGAGCTTGCTCGGGCGTGAAACGTGATTGACGCCCCCCGTAATCATTCCGCGCTTAATTCTCTCCATCCTTGGCACGTCGACGAATGGACGCGTCTTCATTTCGCCCCAGAGGGCATCGACAAACACATACACATATACGCGCGCGATAAAAAGAGTCTCGAAAGTGTGTCAGTCAGCCGAAAAGTGGGGACGCCGAGGCGCTCTGGGCGTCCGTGACGCGCCTGCCCAGCGCCGCGCTCACGACCGCTTCTAATCGCGGATGGCCGGGGCTACGCCGCGAAACACTGTGACCTCCCAACCAGCCACACCCAACGGAGGATGCTGCAGGTCTCTAGAACGAAGGCACACGGAAAAAAAAATACCTCGCCGAACTTTGTGGTCGCAGAAATGCCCGTTGAAGCGTGGTCTCAAATCGTGCCTTCTGGCCCCGAAGGAAGCGCGGGCGCGTGCCGCAGAGTGGTACAGGCAACAAGGGTCACACATGTGAGCGTGCGCGTTGCATCAGAACGAGTTGAGGTCGTTAAAGTTGGGCACCCCTGATAGTCCCGCCTAAATGCAGATTGCGACAAAGGTCCTTGTGCCGCTCTCTGTGCGCGGAGCCGGGGTGAGGGTTGAGAGGAAGTGTGGAAAGGGGCTTTGGTGCGGAGGTGTTGTTTAAGGTGTTCTTAAATGGTACGTGGAGGCAAGGACTAACTTTGCCTCCACGCTATTTGTCTCGAGTGGGCAAATAAACACGCATAATGACGAATAATTACCGATTTAAAGTGTATAGGTGAAAACTGAAGACTGCCGAATAATAGTGAATGACGGCATGCTACGGAGACGACCAAGCTTTGGACATATGTCCGCGTATAACTCAGACTTTTTTTTCTATGCCAGTTCAGGTTTAATTTTGTTCTTTCAGTGGCGATGGCTTTCTTCCGGTGAGCATGATCGAGTACGTGGTACCCGAGCATCAGGCTGTTCTGCGGGACGGCGTCCGAAGATTGGCTCTACCATATAACGCACATGATTTTATCTTTACAACAGATATGTTCTGCTCGTGGTTTGCCGTGTGTCGTATAGATAGAAAACTTGTCATCATGAACCGGCACGCGCTCTCTTCGTCCTCTTCTTCATCGCCTTTCTCTTCTTCCTCTTCTGTTTCGCTCCCAGGACACGTGCGCCGATATGTCTATAACTCTGATGGGCGAGACAACGAGTACAAAGAGAGAGAGAGAAAATAAAGATAGAGAAAGAGAGAAATTCTTGGCGAAAAAAATTTCTTCGCGAGGCGAGATTCCAACCCGCGTACCCACGATACGAAGGCGAGCGTCTTAACCGTTGATAACCAATAGTTGATAACGTTGATAACCAATCGGCAATCCAGGCACGCTAGCAGAAAATAGCAAAGCCTTTTATAGTATAGTATCGCCAGATGTTAAGAAAGGGAATTGAGGGTGAGAAGGAGGAGGGAAAGGAGGACACGTGTGAGCAAAGCTTAGCATAGAAAGAAAGAGAGAGAAATAGAGAGAAAAGGAAAGAAAGACGGAAAGAGAAAAAAACATGGTTGATCCCTCCGTCATAGGAATCGGAATAACACGAAAGTAAAACGTGCCCTTATAGAAGTAACTGAATGTTTACTGTACATTGATATAAGAGAGTTTGCAAAATGTATATTGATGTCTGGCAGCTAATGGCACCGTTTAACGTGGATGCACCCACTTTGATGCTTGATGGTACATCCCCATGCCGACGACTAACGTCCATGTTCAATGATTAAAACCCCTTGTGGTAGCTGTAGTAGTTAACGTTGAAAGCGTAATCAGAGAACCAGTTGTGATAGGCAGAAGAGCGTCCCATATTGGACGCAGAAGCTGGTCGCCATCCTGCGGCATGTTAAAATGTGATTGAACACCACGACCGCACCAGAGGGAAACGCAAAGCGCGTCGTGCCGCCCCGGCGAGCGCGTAGGCGGGGAACGCGGTGTTACAGCCAGTTGAGGCAGGCGCGCGACGCAGAGCTATTTTAAAGACGATAGTCTTTCTTGGGATACTTAAACGGAGAAATTTTGGTCTGTCTTTCTGTTTGTCGGCACGTCACTCGATTCAGCCACTCGGCCAAAGTTGAACCACTTGCCCAAGGGCCAGCCATCTTGAAGTGGTACTTGTGAACGTGTCGATCAAAAAGTAAATATCACGCATATATGAGGCGCAACATCACTAGGTAAATATTAAGTGGCGTGTTCCTTTAATAGAAAATGCATACATACGTAATTCTAAAGACCCTAGTTTCTTAAGCTGCGCTGAAAATGCGACTGCGCTGAAACTTGCCTTCCTCCGTGCCCTCTGCACGAGCTCATTGTTGTGTTTCGGTTTCGGTTCTGTATTGCACTGCACGAATGCCATGGGGCGCCGCTCTGGCATTCCTGGTTTACCCAGGCGACGTGTAAATAAAACAGTGTGTGGAGAGTACTCGTTGAGTGCGGACGTTTCTTCTGCTTCAGCGCTTCGCGCCAAACCGCGTGTTCGGGCTGGCTGGCGTCCCCGCCGGTCGCGTTGGTCACCGCCGGTCTTCGCCTGCTGCTGCGCCGGGACTACCAGCCCGCAACACAGCACTCATGTTTCCCAACGTATTGCCAGATGGCGTCCATATCTCACGCAGCGCCTCTTCTATCGTCTTTAGACGACATTTGCAGCGAAGCACGCAGATACGCGGCCAATTTTTTGGTTTGATTAGCGTGATGATTTGAGCGAGGCCGACGCTTTTACGACGCTTGGGTCAAGGTCGCCACCTCGCGGTGTGTTAAGGCATTGACAATATTGCACTTCTATTGAAAACGCGCCGAGTGGGACAAACGTGTAACGCGTTGCAGGTGCTAATCGCGGAGGCCACAGTAATGATGAATTACTTTACTTTGCCACTCCCAGAAGGCAACACCAACCCGCCGACCGGGAGAGTGGTAGATATAAAAGGCGCGTTTGTAAACATTCTAGAGTCTGTGGCCGTGGCGCAGTGGGTAGCGCGCCCAGCATCTGTTGTTGCGGAGCGAGCGGTCGTGAGTTCGATGCCCGTTGAGGGAACTTTTTTTCTTTGCCATCTGATCACATTTTTGATGTACATTTTTTCGACGTCATTTCCGTGACGGAAATACGTCACTGAAGTCTTGGTGGACCCCGGCATAAAACACTTTCGTGTTAAAAGAGAAAGGGAAATAAAGATGGAAAGAGTGAGAAAGAAACAAATATAAATAAACAGACACAAAAAAGAAGAAAAGGGGAGCAAGCATAGCCATTTATAGTATAAAATTGCAAGAGGTGGGAAAGTGAGGTGAGAAGGTAAAAAAAGAAAGCCTAGGCAAACAACCACTAGCTCTGCTGTGACCCAGCTTTGCGCAACTTAGTACAAACTGCGCTAATTTTTTACGTTTGGCAAGAACACTCGGCAAGGCATCAGCAACCATTGTCACAAAAGGTCAGGAAGGCTTGTAATGAAATATCTGATTCAGACGCTCATGTACACATGAATGTTGCAAGTGTAGGAGCCCAACAGCGCAAAGGCAATGACTCATTGACCCGTTCGCTTGATGAAACAGGACCACATGCAGCGTTTTTCATCGAGCGTTTCGCATGGGCGCCCAACAGCTTCCGAAGGCTGCACAGCCGCACACAGCGTTCTCTTTCGCGTCTTTGGTTCTTGTTCTCTTGGTTTTACACTAAAGCCATGCACCTGTCACTTGTCCCGTTAATCGGGTTGGCAATCGCCGGGCGGATTCTAAGGGCTGGCGTCACGGCCCTCCGAAAACGCACCACGAAGCGCGGCCAATTTAGAGTTGGTCCTTTGGTGCGCCAGCGAACGCCGGTTGTGGTCCAAAGACCGAGTCAGAGCCGAGAGTCGATAACACAAACTAAAACGAAATATATTCTCAGTTAGGGCAATACAAATATCACAAACACGTGCACACTCGGCTGGTATCAGTTACAGCTTCACAATATAACTCAGATGGTGTTTACACAACGGGAGCTAAACAAACAAATCACACGCTACAAATGCAATCGCATGCATTACAACTATTCAAGGACAGTTAAAGTCCCGAACGTACAACGGCGTATCCAGTCCACAATTCTTGGACGGTAATCGAATGCTTCTCTTCTAGGAAACACTCACGCCAGCTCCAGCGTTGATCGTCATAGCTCAACCGTCGTCGTAACTTGTCACGGCTCACACGGCGTCGTCCTCCAATTCTTCCAGATCGACGATCGACTGACCGCACACCATCACAAACACGTCTTCTTTGGCTAACGGAGCCACACTCAGCGTAGCTTCACCATATCCCGGCCGACTGACTCACTCCTTCACTTCTTCTGGTCTGGACTGTCTGGTCGTCGTTTGCACGCTTTTATCCCTTCTCCCCCGGTTTCTAGAAGCGTCGGGAGGGTTCTTCGGCATGCAGTACAGCCAAGGGTAAGGATAGTTCGAGATTTCTCTCGCTGGTTCTACTCGCGGCGGCGTCGCTCGATGATGCGTCCCCCCTTCCTTCTAGAAACACCCAGGCTTTGCCGGGCGTTTGATCGGGTTGTCTGCGTCTGGCTCGAGTGGGTGAGGAGGATGCGGCGCGTCGGTGTCTTTTGATACTTGTTTTTTCGTCGTTCGCGCTTCTTGGGCGAGCGGCCCGCGCCGCTGCACCCCGCTGCCGTTTGAAAGCGGCCGCGCGCGCGCTCTATAACGCGCTGGTTTGTGACAGCACCTAACTGCTAAAGCATTCGTGTAAGCTGCCATGTCGCGTTACACCTGGGCCCTTAGCAATATTTCCAAGAGCACTATAAGGACGCAGGTGCGTGTGTATTGTTTGTTTTTTTGGTAATGTGGAAAGATACGACGTGCATGACAGCAGAGAGGTTATCCAGGAGTAGTTCTGGTTAGGTGCCCTGTATTGCTAGGAGGAGCAAGGGGATGGAAGCAGAAAGAGGGAAAAGCAAACAAACATAATAAACAGCGTACACAGGCACTCATGTGGTAGCGACGTTAACAGATGTCGTTTTCAAGGACCGTCTTATAAGGTATTGTATAGTATAGCGTGAAGCCTAGGTAAAGTCTGACAACCGCTCCGTCCCGGTATTCCTGATCCTGTTTGCATCGGACAACCTCGACTATGAAGAATTAATCCCAGCGGCAATTAATGAACGGCGCCGCACTCAAGGCAGAAGCTTCCTGCAAGGAGGATCGCTACCGCAGGGACTGCTACGCTGCGCTGAAGACCTTAGACACAAGGGCCGGACCGGAGTTGCCCTAACCGAAGACATTCCCGCTAAATGGCAGACACGTATAAGAGACGCAGGACTGACACAGCCGTCGAGAGTAACGAAGAAAGCACGCAAGAAGCAAAAGCCACTAAATCAGTATATCATGCTCCACGAGCACTACAGGCGCCCGTCCTACCACCAGGCGCATGCTATGGAACTGCTCCGGTAACAACGATCTCCGGTATTGAGACTGCATATAATAATAATAATTTCTTTATTTCCATCAACGATGAAGGAGACTGTGGGTAAAAGTTGCTTGAAACACAAGCAACTTTTACCAAGACTGCACGCACCCATCAAATAGCGGCAATCGAGCCGAAGGCTCCACATTCTCCCCATGAGAAGAGAGGAGAAGAGAAGAGAAATAGTAGAGAAGGAAAGGCAGGGAGGTTAACCAGTATAGGACAACCGCTTTGCTACCCTACACATGGGGACAGGGAGGGGGAGATTAAAGATGGAGAGGAAAGAGAGAGAGAAAGATAGAAAGATAGCACATGACACTGCACACACAGAATCAGTCGGTCACTCTTGCGTGGTACGCGACATTTCTGTCAAAGCCGCTTGTCCAAGTTCGTCTCTCTTAAAAACCTCAGCAGCGCCTTCGTCGCCTTCAGCTGTGATGACTTCTGTTGACGACACGCAAGAACTGTTTCAACAGACATTTGTATACTGTCAAGGCGCGCTAGAAAGGACGCCAGTGACTGTCTCTGAACATTATATACCGGACAGTCGCACAGGACGTGGTGTAGCGTCTCCTCGCAACGACAGGCATCGCAAAGAGCGTTGTCGGCCATTCCAATCCGAAAGGAATAGGACTTCGTAAGAGCTTGCATGTGAGGCGGGCACCTCGAGGCAGGTGATTGCGACATTTCCTACCGTTCCAGTGCGCACTCTAAAACAGGACAACCGTCCTGCAGATCGACCACTTACTTATTTAGTTGTTTTTAGTTTATTTATTTCCAAAAATCATGTATACGTATACATGTTTGAGGAATATATGGGAGTAAAAGCCGCTAGAAAGCTGCTTGACAAAGCTCCCATGATATCTCTTGTGTACATGACAGTGCAGAGCAGAAAACACAGAGTACATTGATCGGACAACGCATAATTGCAGTGTCATCAGGACAAGCAGGGATAAGCAGTATATTGCGGTGACGAAGTTATAGTACAACAGAAACGGCAGTGTTTCAAGCTATATTACATTGCATCGCGCAAGTATTTCTCGTATATTTTTAATATAATATATTTAGAGCATATTTTTGATAATAAATAGAGTGTATTTTTAATAGAGATTATATTTTGTTGCGTGATTTTAAACTTCGCACACAGCGGCGCGAAATCGCGGCCTTATTCCGAAGACACTGCTGGGTGTGTGTGCAAGCGAACTGTGTGCAATGACACAGGACTTATTCGTTCGCCTCCGCCACATACCACGCCAGCAGACACAACAGCGAGGTCGAAATTCCTCACGCAGCAGGCACACGGGCGACATCCGACTCTTGTGAACGGAGGCGCAGTGAGTGATATACAATTGATGCATCTCTGCAGGCGCGTCGACCCCGCTTACAAAAGCATTGCGCCGTTGGACGACTGATCCTACACGTGGCTTATTCGTACTTCTTTTATTACGATTACTGTGTTCACAGGGCACGCATCTGAGCATTTACATAAACATTTGCATTGGACTCAGTCCAAATGCGGTGCGTCGGCTCCGAAACATGAGACCCATGCTCGCCGAGCTATGAGCAAGCGGAGGCTTTGGTGGCAACATATCGCAGCAGGATTACACTCGGATAGGGGCGTTGCGTCATCACGGCGGCAGACGGTAGATGTTGCATCAAACAAATACTGCCGTCACAAGTTCTCTCTGCGTCTCAGACTGTGAAATTGTCCAGTTGCAGTGGGAGGTGTCCGATTTTATTTTATCGATTACATGGTTATGAGGAGTTGCCAGGGTATGGTGCTTGAACTGTGGGCACCAGCCTAGTTCAAGATCTTGAAATTATGCGTTTTTACGTGCTAAATCAACAAACTGTGCGTGAAGCGCGTGGAAGTGGGGTGCATGTAGTCTCTGTCGAAGTGCAGTCTCGGTGGCAGCTGCCTCCTCTGGGCGGTAGCACCGCCTGAGGCAAATATTTTACGTTCTGTGTAATTCTTCAAAGAAAGCTTGGTGGCACGCGTGGTGGTCTACGTGAGAGATAGCTTTGAGAGGTAACTGAACAATCATCTCTCACATAGGCCACCACGCGTGCCCGATTGATAGGTTGCTTCTTGCCTGGGCATGTATAGATAAGTTCTTTTTGTCTACCTTCTTTTCCACCCCTGTGCGCCTTTTTCAGTAGTTAGTCGGCGTTTGTGGTGTCTTTACTTCTCTCTTGTCTCCGTGTTTGCACGCCCTGTCTTTTAACATAAATTCCCTCCATGCGTGCTCCCACATGCATGAGCCAGCGATGACATTCAAGATGGTAGCAACCACGAAACCACCTCCGGCCCTCATGCACAGTGGATGTGTTTGAATGTCTTGCAACAGATCGCCAGCAAACAGCGTTCTTTTTATTTCTTTCTCTAGCTGCACATCTCGCCACGCTCCTCGCAGGCCTGGGAAGAAGGAGTGTTATTACCAGGGGCGTAGCCAGAAATTTTTTTCGGGGGGGGGGGGGGGGGTTCAACCATACTTTATGTATGTTCGTGCGTGTGTATGTATGTGTGCGTACATATATACGCAAGCAAAATTGAAAAATTTCGGGGGGGGGGGCGTTGAACCCCCCCCCCCCTTGGCTACGCCCCTGGTTATTACTAGTGCTGGCGAAGACCGTCAGCCGCGGGCTGCGGCGTAGTGCGCCTATTTCAAAACTTATACAAGGAAGGTAACGTTGCAGCCATCGGCGTTGCCAATTCTGCTATTACTTGTGTTGGGATAGCAATTATTCAGACACTAAGGACTCGCTCGCTCGCACCTTCGCCATTGATGTTTGTGTGACCTTAATCGATAGACATAGGCGTGCGCAGGGTTCCTCATCAAGAGGGGGGGGGGGGGTAGGTTTACCGTAGCGCCCCCTCCCCCTCCTACTAAGTACATTTATGGGGCAGATTTCGCCCCCCTCCCCTCTCACGTGGCTAGGAAGGGGCGGCCGCCACCCTTGCCCTTTCCCACCCTCCGTGCGCACGGATTTGTCGATAGAGCTTTTCTGAAGCCGTGGTAGAAGTGGGGAAGAGAATTTCTAACTCCTTTTTAAGAATGACAAGATCTTCATTCTCATGTTCATTAAGGCGTTACTGTGCAATACCTCATGCTGGTCTGGCACTGTATATTTTTGGTTCGTGTCAATTGCAGCAGAGACAATATTGACGTGCCCGAAGGCTTACAAGGATTTATGCATGGGTGTGGGGACAACCATGGGGAGCTCGACAGAGAGAGAGAGAAAGAGAGAGGTGATTCTTTAATGATTACTGGAAAGATTAGCCGCCTGCATGCTACTCAATATGTATAGGCATAATGAAGTATGATATCATGCACGCGATGTGCGACATACACGAAGTGCAACACACACTAACCAAACTAAAGTACTTCAATGAGGCCAGCGTATCTATGAAAGTTGAGAAGTGCCTACGGGTCGTGATATGCAAAGGCAGTCCATGGACCAAGAAAGGCAAGGAATCCCTCTAGAAAGAGCGTCGCCGAAAACGAGGGCGGTGATATTGGAAAGACGCATGAGCCTGGCTGTATAATTATTTTCTGCTCAGAACATACTTGTCCTCCTTGGATCTCGCAGTAACGATGGAATGAGCGCAAGCTCATTCCATCGTTAGCAACCCTTCATGCTGTCGGATGCAGAAATTGAGCGGCTCTTCAGAACGCAGAATTATCCGGTCTAACTTATGAGCAGTACCCGTCATCCACTTGTGGTTCGTTTTATCGCTTCGAATCATTATTTTTCTGAGAACAGACAGGCGTTAGAACGTACCATAAGAAAAACACAACTAAGATTTGTCTGCGACGTTGAATACATGCATGGGTGTTGGACGGGGGTTAGGGAGGCGGGGAGGTTATCTTCTTTGTCTGGGAGGCACGAGCGTACAAACAAAATAAATAAAAGGAACAAATATAATATTAAACATTTCAGCAACCCTTCTCCTGTCGGGAAAATGGGGGCAAGCGAAGCTTTTTGTGTGCATGCCTGACCCTCCCCCTGCTACTTCTCTTTCTTTCTTTCTTTCTTTCTTTCTTTCTTTCTTTCTTTCTTTCTTTCTTTCTTTCTTTCTTTCTTTCTTTCTTTCTTTCTTTCTTTCTTTCTTTCTTTCTTTCTTTCTTTCTTTCTTTCTTTCTTTCTTTCTTTCTTTCTTTCTTTCTTTCGATGGAGGCGAAAATGCTTGACGCCGGTCTACTTAAATTTAGGTGCACGTCAAAGAACTCCAGGTGGTGTAAATTTCCGGAGCCCTCCACTACGGCGTCCCTCATAATCATATCTTGGTTTTGGAACGTTAAAACCTAACAATTATTGTTTATTGAAAAAGCCCTCATATCCAGTACAAAATTGGTATCTAGCGAGAAAGCAGGCAGTAGCGGGTGACGCGCTTGGTCGCCTGCAGCTGCTTGCTCTCTGTGGCACAAGGTCGAATGCGATGCGTAGTGCTTGTCTGCGGAACAGTGACGATAACACGTGCATGTTTTGCGACATGCGACACACGCATATGCGCACATTCGCGCATCATATTCTCCTTGTGTCGCTAAGACGTATGTTCAAGATCTGGCGGATTAGTCGCAAGTGGGCAAAAAAAAAACAAACAAAAAAAACCCCCCCAGTGACACCTTCTAAGCGCTTTAGGTTTTGCAATCAGCGGGAGACGTTACTTGCGCACGGCTTACACTTACGCAGCAATCTGGCGCCTGGTAGGTAAGCAGAGCTTTGCTTTATAAGCGACTATTATGAGCTTCAAATGACAGTGCTAAACTACAGGGTTGAAAAAGGAGAAGAAACAACGGAAAAGCGCGTCGTGTCGTTTTTATTTCGTCCGTGCAAGAATTAGTAATAATTACTGGGGTTTTATGTGCCAACAACCCTGATACGGCTGAGGCACGCCATAGTGGTGAACTCCGGATTAATTTCGACCAGATCCTGGTCTTTAACGTGCGTCTAAACCTAAGTTACACGGGTGTTCTTGCATTTCGCCTCGTCTAAATGCAGGCTCCGTGGCCGGGGATCGAACCCGCGTCCTCGAGCTTACCACGTCCGTCTTATAGTTTGGTGCTGTAATTTCACGTCTAGATTACCAACGCGCCAAGCGTGTGCATGCAATTCTGTTCATGAGGAGCACAAATTGAGATAAGTCGATGTACTGACCCTTCCCCGGCCCCATCCGTAAGCTCTCTGCTCCTAACGTGGTTTTGCACGGCCTCCAGGATCGGAGACACTGCAAGCTTTCTCCATCTCACCTGGTTTTGCACTGCCTTCGTGAACGGCCCCACGTTTGACCAAGCGATGGTGTCATCGTGTGGCTTCAAGCTATGCGACGTCCCAACTTTGGCGTTATGTGACGTCGTGATGACGTCGTACGGTGACGTCATCCCGTGATGATTTTACAGCGAAAGCTGTTATGAGATCATTTCACCGGCCGTTTTTGGTGCCGTAGTTGTCCGCCGCCGCCGCCGCCGCCGCCGCCGCTGCCGCCGCCGCCGCCGCCGCCGCCGCCGCCGCCGCCGCCGGTGTCCGTAACCAGTATCGCTCGAAATAAGAAAAAAAACTAAATAAGAAAAAAATTCCAGGATGGAACGAGGTTCGAACCTGGGCCCTCTGCGTGGGAGCCCAGTATTCAACCTCTGAGCCATGCCGGTGCTTGAAACTGCTTTGCAAAAAGGTCCTATACAGGCTTCATGTCGGGAAGGAACCACATTAGCATATGCAATATAGCGTGGTAAAAGAGTAGAATAAGCACCAAGCGTCGCACAACGCGAATTCTGTAACCAGGCGTCACACAATGCCAATTGCGCAACGAGTAGGTTGTTGAATGCTTCCAACCCATTACAAAGAGCTCTTCCATAATTCTTCATCGTCATCACGCACAGCATCAACAAAGTGCGCATAATGCCTTACATGCGTTTAGCAGGTACCACGGCTGTCTGTAGAATGACGAAAAATGGCACAGTGCCTACTGCCCTACTTCTCAAAAATTACAATGATTTATAGCGTAGTGGGTTCCTCGCAAGTCCACTTCTGTTGGTTGCCAAGGAAGCCCATAAGGCTCCCATGATCCATTTCCTCAGGGTCTCAATAAAGTCAATTCTCTCTCTCGCTCGCTCTACGTTTCTCTGGTTAAAGTGTGTTATAAAGCGTGGTGGGACAGTTAAATAACGACCGGACGTCACACAATATGCATTACGTAACTAGTGGGTCGCTTAAAGCTTCCAACCCATTACAAAGGGCGCAACCATATTATTCATCGTCATCAACCGCCGCATCAACAAACTGCACATAATCGCTTACATATGGTACCTCGCTTCTCCGCAGAACAAGGAAAGTGTCGTGCTGGGTGCTTCCCAACTTCCCAAAAATTACGCTTACAAAGGCCTCTGCCATAATTTTTCAACGTCATCAGGCACAGCATCAACAAAGTGCGTATAATGCCTTACATGCGTTTAGCAGGTACCAACGCTCTCCGTAGAATGACGAAAAATGGCACAGTGCCTGCTGCCCTACTTCTCAAAAACTACAATGACTTATAGCGTAGTGGGTTCCTCGCAAGTGCACTTGTATTGGTTGCCAAGGAAGCCCATAAGCGCATGATCCATTTCCTCGGGGTCTCAGTAAAGTTATTCGCCACCCCCCCCCCCCCCCCGTCTCTCTCCCACGTCAACGTATGTTATACAGCATGACGGGAGAGGGAAATAGTGACCGGGCGTCACCCAATGCAAATTACATAACTGGTGAGCCTTTTAAAGATTCCAACCCATTACAAAGGGCTGAGCCATAATTCTTCATCGTCATCAGTCGTCGCGTCAACAAAGTGCACATAATGCCTTACAGACGTGTAGCTCGTGGCTCGCTTCTCCGCAGAATGACGAATAATGGCTTAGTAGGTGGTTCCCAACTTCACAAAATTGTGATTTATGGCGTAGTGGGTACCTTCCTAGTGTACTTGTATTGTAGCCCCAAGAGAGCTTAACGGGCTCTAGAAACGCCGCTCTTCCAGCTTTCGCTGTGACTGTGCTGCGGTTTCAGCGCAGGCCTGGCGTTTTTTTTTTTTGCGCCACTCGTGTTGACGCCGACGCCCAATTTTCGCGTTTGATGAGGCATCTAAGGCTCTCGCCTTGATAATGCCCACAAACAGTCATGCCTTGAGAAAAATCGTAAGAAAACGTTGACCATTTTTACTATTCTTGTAGATTTCACTTCATGAAGAAAATAAATGAAATGTTATTTGAAGCATAACTTAGTTTTAAAGTTCTAATTTCTACTAATTAATTACTCTGATTAAACGGGCAACCCACTGTAACTTCATTATATAACATGTTAAATATGCAGTAACTGCTTTTCCATGAAGCTTTGGCAGATTTATCTTTTTGTGGCATTACATTCAATGTAGCAAAATGGTACAGTGGGCATTACAGGTTAGATTAGGTTAGGTTCTGTCAACAGTTCTGACAATTGACGAACTTTGTGCGACGCCTTTCGCAGGAGGAGGACGAGGAAGAGGGCTCGTCTTCGAACGCCGAAGACGGGACGAGCGCGGAGTCCGCCCTGGCCGGCGGTGGCGTGACCTTCAAGCCGCAGCAGCACCGCAAACGCTGCTGCGACGACGACTTCTCGTCTCTGTCGACGCGGCTCCGCTGTCTGCTGGCCGCGGTCATCGTACTTCTCGTACTCACGGCGGTGTTCGTGCCGCTCTACTACTTCGTCTTCAGGGAGCACTTGGGCCCGCTCTGGAGAACCCTGTTCTGGACGCGCGCCACCGACGCGTCATCCGGCGGAGTGGAGACCACCGTTGGCGGGACTACGCTGGACGAGACGCTGGCGCCCTTTCAGACGACACCGGCGTGGAAGCCGCAGTGTCCCGAAGTGAGTGACGTCAAAGGCCGTGTGGGGCATTTGATTAAAAAAAATCTTCAACAGGGCTTGTTGCTGAGCTAGGCGGTTCATTACTTGAGCATTACTTGAGCAAAATCGTCCCCTTCCTTTTAGCGCCATACCTATTTTCCTCAAGAAAACATCTTCATTTACACAAAATCTTATAGCAAGTGGGTGGGCCGCCTAGTCCGGCAGTCCATTGGTTATCGCTAGCGCGTTTGCCCTCTCCACCAGCCATTACTGACCCTGAGTGTCCCTGCTGAGCAGAACGGCCTCCCGCTGTTCTTTCGAATGGGGTCAACATTGGAGTTGAATTGTAGTGTAAGAGAAAATGATGACCTCGTATACGCTCATTCGCTCTGCCATATCTTGCAAGATCAGGCGAAGGTTACACGTACACATTAATATGAGGTACACCTGATCACGAGCTAGAGAGTACAACCGCTGTAGCTAGAGTATAAACAACGCTGGCTTAAAAAAAAAAAAAAACCGCTGAAATTATCGTAATTCGGACGAACAAACTGAAATTGACGAATGATGAGACGAAAATCCAAAATTGGATTTTCGTCCAATTTTCGTCCAATTGGATTTTCGTCCAAGCGGTGCAGGGGCACGTTCAAAAGCACCGTTAGTTGCCTAACCAACCCAACTAATTTTAATCTCTCATTTGGGACGTCCATTTCTATAGGGAACCATGGGCGTCGGAAGGGGGGTGCAAAAGGGGCACTTGCCCCCCTCAAGCCGCACCAGCACTTGGCCCCACCCAAGCTATACACCAGGGCTCTCCCCCTCCCCCAGCCGCAATGCAACGCGGGTTTGCACCCCCCAACACAAAATCCTGCCGACACTCATGTAGGGAACTGAAGCTCAAGTTTGGGCGCCACGCTTGCGCGGCCGAGCAGTGCGTCACTGGGGGCAGACGATGCCCGCGAAGGCGGTTTGTCGCCGGATTTGGCAGCGGCAGCGGCAAGTACACATGCGCGCATGCGCTCCTCATTCGGCCCGAGCACTGCTAGTCAGCAATAGTTACATTGTGGCCACCACAGGTGCAATCCGAAAGCTCTGCGCATGCGCGGAAGCGGGAGCGGCACTGTTGTGGCCGTGGACATTCCCAGTTGCGATAAGAGCAGTGGCGCCGCTCGACGTTGCTTTGGAAGCCTATACAGGCTAAATATATTTTCGACATGAGCTGGAATGCCCCGTACATATTCACTGCCTATTTATTTCCCTTTGAATATCCACGTTTTTGCTGTTGGCCCCTATGCTTCAGTGAATTTACGGGAGCGAAGCTTCTTAGGCGAGAGTCTGAATTTATGCCAGCACCTTGACACACAGCCTACAGTTCATAATTGCATCCTGCGTATATATAAACACGTGTGGCTGACACAATTAGCCATGTGCGCAGGCTGAATGCTTTAGAAGCGAGTGAATTCAGGTCTTTAATATTTTGTTTTTAATAAACGGCCAGCGGTCTATTGGCACTGTTGGCGCAATGCGGTTCCGACAGGAAGGAACTATGGTTGAGGTGAACCTATAGCGTGAATCTGTCAGTTCTAGGAGGCCGACCATTTCAAAAATTTATGCCAGAGATGTTTAGTTACAACCGCTCGGCATGAACGAGCTCGTCCTACACTCCGTTTAACACATATACTATAGCGTGAGTACGGGACTGCTAAGTGCCTCCAGTTTATTATTCGCCCGTGCATTTAGTTTACGCCAGGGGGCGTGTTTTTTTTCCCTAGCGTTGATGTCTCTCCGTTACCCATGCACTTCACCGTGCTATCGACTCTTGTGCGCTTTACAAGTAGCGTGCGCACTAGAGTCCCTGTATACACAGAGCTACTCGTTCATAAGCTCTATTTGCCATTGGTCATTCGCCTTCGCTAGTAATATGTCAATCTTGATGTAAGCTAATCAATCGCCATATGATGCTAGCTAATCGATCATGATGCTAGCATGAAATTGACTGGATATATCCCTTAAAAACTGTTCTATGACCTAAAAGGCGTTTGTCAATAAGGGCCCCGATGCCTTGGCTTGAACGCTAGTGTGTTAGTAACGCTGATAAGTTAATGATAAAACGCTCCTGGTGGTGATTCGTAGTAGTTTCCTGCAAGATACATTTGAAGTATTGCTGCCCGTCGATCACGTGATGAGCGTCGACTCCTGTTTTCTTTTTGTTCATTTTCTTTTTGTCAATCAGGCACCGGTGCTGGAATGGAACCGTTTCGACTGCTTCCCGGAGAATCCCGACGTTGACCTGAGCACGTGCGAGGACCGTGGATGCTGCTGGGCTGTCACCAACGTCCGCAACGACAAGGACGGTCCTGCTGCCAGGGAACACTACAGGTCGGCATACACGAAAGGTGCATCGGCCGTCCGAGAGCGCGAGCAGTTTAGTTGGTTAGAAACTAATTGAGCCGGCTGATGTAGCGTAGTGGAATAGCACAGAACAAGGAACGCAAAGTACTTCCGAGTGTTGGTCTTTTATTACTCGCACCTGACGATGAGAGCGTGTGTCACTGTTGTTTCTGCAGCGTGCACTTTGTCTGAACGCTTTTTATCCTGCATTACACTCTAAGAAAAAAAAAGTTTGTGCTACTCATTTCGGCGAGTTCTGACTTGCCACGTATGACTCTCTTTGAAGAGACACGTTAATCCTCTTCTGAATCCCACGACTCTCCGACGTGAGTATCATGACCCCCAAAGAGATTCCAAGAGATTCCACGAGTTTCTTTAAAGAGAATCATATACGTGCCAAGTCAGGACTCACAAAAAATACTCAGAAGACCCTTTTAACGCGACAGCGTTAAAGAGCTCGTCTCGCAGAAATTCCGGCGTCGGCGTCGGTGTCGTTGGTTGTGAGCGAAAAATCATTTTGTCCGTGACCGAAAAATCGAGAAAGATGCAAATAAAACTCTTAGGGTTCGAGTGAGAATCGAACCCAGGCCGTGTTCGTGGCAAGCAGGTATCCTACCACTGAGCCAGAAAATTTTTTTTATTGCCTGTCTTAGGAGAGCCACACAATTTCTTTTTTTTCTTTAATGCATGGGAATAATGCCATCAAGTCTCGCCATCTATTACAACATAATTCATCGCTTTAGAATTACACTCACATGCACATATGCACAAGACACACATAATTTATTCCTTGGGCAGAGCCACACAATTTCTTGAAACTGCTTTCGAAAAAAAAAAAGAAACACTATATGAATGTCATGTAGTGGAAGGAGTGTCCTTAACGCATGTAATATTGCGTGGCAGAAGCGTAGAATCGCACCAGGCGTCAAAACATGTGAATTGCGCAACGAGTGGGTGTTTTAGAGGCCCACCCATTACAAAGCGTTCAGGCATATTTAATCATTATCATCATCAGCAAAAGCACCAACAAAGTGAACAGCAGCGTAGGATCACGTGTTGCCTTACGGATGCGTAGGGGGCCCTTCGGTGATTTGCAAAATGAAGAATTATGGCGTAGTGGGCACTTAACAACTGTACTTGCAGCATAGGCGTTCTAGGATACGTTGAAACGGCCAATGTTACGCGCACAGTCGTTCGTTTCCTTACGGCACGGTTGAGGGATGCACGGAGAACCGAAGCAGGCTATCAATTGAGAAGGCGATACGCACGGGGCCCGATTACGCTATCACGTTCTGCTCTTGAAGGCGAAGCTCGAGCGTCCTCCAAGTTCTTTCTCTTAGAGTGTACTTGAGCCACTTGTTCTATGTCGTCTTCGAATTCGTAATAAAAGCGAATGGCACTATGATCCTTTCGTTTTGTTTGCGGTGAGCACTTTTTGTATAGGGAGTACAGAATCGTAGCTTGCGTGAAACTGTTTCTTTCTTAAATCTGAATTTTTTTCCCGTGACTCCGATGGAGTTTTATTGTTTACAGCGCAACGTACAAAGTTTTTTTTTTTTTTATGAACGAAGAAACGGTCTAAGTTTCATGTGTCCCGGGTAGTGCAGATAATGTAGAACCATTAACGACAATGGTTTCTTCTGAAGTTTCACGAGACTTCGCCACAAACAGAAGCATACAATGTGTTTGATTTCGCAGCAAGATGATGCAATTGTCTTGGTACATTGAAAGCCTATTTTTCTTTCATATCATTGGTTGCGCAAAAGATATTTTCAACGCAAAATAGTGAGACCTGGGAATCACTTGTACATATTCATAACGATATGTGATAGCGGCGCATAGATACTTACCTTTGAGGAGAAAGAATTCCGCATTTCCACCATGTGTAGTTCATGGAGCAGTATGAGTCTATTTGGAGCTTCCTTGCTCTCCGTACGACGTTACTATTGCGTACGCGTTCTGAGCTCGCATTAAGATACAATTACCGCAGTAGAAAAAAAAAAAGAATGACTGCGCACCACCTGCCCAGTGATGTCTCTTGCAGTGAGAATTTATTAGCGTCTTGGCCTTGAAAACCGCCCAGGAACAAAAAAAAAATGCCCTCACTGGTGCAGTAAACAGTCCCATAGACTGTCTCTAGTCGAGTTGTACTGTAAATGGAAAAGACACGCAATCCATTAACTGTCCTGCGTTAGTTGCCGCGAAGGTAGCAACGAGCTGGCCGTCCTGGAAAGAATGAAGACGAAGCTTGTAAAAATGCAGCAGAAGCGTAAGGGTAGCGAAAATTACCGTTTTGATTTTGGTTTTATGTGCACGTTTAATGATACCCTCATTAGTCCCTTAAACTTGTAAGGGCGCGTCTATCGTCTTTGACAGAGGAATCGTGATGTGCTGTACTTAATTTTTTTCTCTCCGTCTTTCGATAGAGTGGCGAAGTGCAAACATCCACCCGCCTTTTTTATTTCTTGTTTCGTGAAGATTTAGGCGTATGCCGAACAAGAAGATGTTATAAAAATTTTAAGCACGATTCTTCTTGGTTCTTGCGTTTTTTTTGTTTTGTTTTACTGAGGTGTCACAGACTGAAGTCGTCAAAAAATGTGATTTGCTGGTCAGCAGTTTTTGTTTTTTCGTATAGCAAGTGTTACTCTTCACAAAATACCAGGAAGCGTGACTTCTTGTAATAACGCTGGTAGCGGCATCTTTCGACGATTCATATAAATATAATTCGTCATAGGCTTTTTTGTTCTTGTTAAAAAATAAAAAAAAATGCTTGTTACCAATTACGCCGCAGATCGACGCTTTACCCAACAGCTGAGTAACTACAGTGTGCTCAGTCACTGCAATGACGTCACTATATCCACCCTGGTTCAGTTCCGCGCCAAAAGATGGCGCCACCAACGCGGCGGCTCACATCTACGTCTATGATGCCGATCAGATCTATCGCAACCTTGATCGCACCTGCCACGCCGTTAGTATTCTAGCTACCGCTGATTTTCATTAACACATTCATTGACAAGTTAGGCAACTTAAAGACGACGGGCAACTCACCCCAATGCACTGCCTATTCGATGGGCTGTCGGGCACATTGACCGATAGGTGGGCAGTATATCTGCCAGCCTCGACGGGGCACGAGTTGTTCCATTCGGCGTTCATCTCCTTTTCCATTGGCGTGTCACCGTTACAGAACTTCAGCCTCCTGCGTAAGAGTGGACGTGTAAGAGAGGATATGCATTAAAGGGACACTAAAGAGCAAAACGATTTTTCTCGCATTAGTAAAGCAGTCTTCCACGATACCAAAAACACCACGCTTTCTGCGCGAAGACGCTTAATAAGCGAGAAAACGCGCAAAAAGAAAATACAGGTGGCGACGCCACCTTGGAATTCCCGCACCATTTGCCGTGACGTCACATATTTTTGACGGCGCCTGCTTGGGCCTACGTAGTTCCTAATCGGTTAAATCGAAGTACATTGTCCTCTGAGGAGGCCAGAAACTTGACATAACAAGTTTGTGGAAATTTCGTCGAGCCAGTGGCGCCAAAATACGTTGCTTGCGCTTGTCCGTGTGTCTCCTTTCTTCGTCCCCGTTTGTTTTCGCGCAAGTATTACAATGAATTCGTTCCAACTAGGCCGGCTAGCAGTTTTGCTCCAAAATACGTTAAATGCTCTTTGAAGTCTTTTACGTCGCGAATTACAAATTTCGGCGCGAAATTTAAAAATGACACTTTGAACTTTGTTTTCTCCTATAATAATAAACCTATGGTGGTGAAATAAACTACACAAGAGTTCTCTGAGCACACTTTATCAATCTAAACCAATTCATTGTTTCTCTTTATGTCCCTTTAAATAGTAGCTTGCGTTCGCCTGTGGGTTCTGCACTGGAAAATGCGCGTTATACCCGAAGCCCTCCGAATAATTAATCCTCATAATCTCATCAATGTAACAAATTTTAATTAAAGTCATTTGTGTGGCTGCCCCGTGAGACAGTATTCCTAGTTTTCAATCGTGCTTGAGTAAGAGAACTGGGAAAAATTGCGGGGTAAATGCGGTAAGCGCAGTGATGAGCTCACCTTGGCAGGACGGCATGAACACATTCCAGCGTCTTCCCACTTGGGGTAGAGATGGAAGGGAACAGGGCGGGATTAGTGCCGGATGTTTGGGAGAGCTTAAAGTGCATGCTGATCTGCATCACTTGCCCCACTTCGGCGTTTTTAATGACGATATCGGTCAATTGGAAGATTGTTTTCCCAGTACCTGAAACGACATACTGCCGGAATGGGCGTCGGCAGGGGGATGCAAAAAGGGCAACTGCCCCCCCCCCTCAAGCCACACCAGCATTCGCCCCGTCGAATTTACAACACCGAACCAACCCAAGCCGCAATGCAACACGGGATGGCATCCCCCGAGGCAAAATCCTGCCGACGGTTATGAGTGTCAGGAATGTAGAAAGAAGAGAAGCTACACAGACTTCGCAATCTATAGGCAATGAGCTTCGCATGCAATCCCTACGGTCACGGTCCACGCGACCAATCACATGACCGAACGAATGTAGCTTACAACGGGTACTGTTGGCCTTGTTTGCACATGCTTTAGGAACTGCGTAGATCGTGGTATCTACAGGAATCTTATTTTACATCAGGTATATTGTTAGAGTTGTTGAATGGGTGTTTTAAGGTACGCCACGCTTGAAATAGTTGCTATTCATATCTGGCCTTCCGGTGTGGAGTTATTTCATTCTACGAACCTCGAGATAATCAACGCTGGTATGAAAACTGCCTTGGACTCACTGCCTGTTGGTTTCGTTAGGTCGTGTATGACAAATTAACGAGACCCCGATTCATTCTCCTGATTTAGTTCGTTCCTTGTATCTGTGCGTTCATCGAAATGATAAAAGTGCAAGAAGCGTAAATTGGTGGCCCTTGTCGAAACGTTGGCTTCATTGAAATAGCTTTTTCGACAAATATATTAAACTTAATTATTTCTTGATTCTAAATTAAGTCCTCTTACCTGGACACCTCGTCATATCTGGATGCTGGACGGATCCGACCACCAGAGAGATCACACTCAGGAAAACGAAGCCAGCGATCACCGGCATCTTCATTTTTCGTCGGGGTTCTCAGATGATGGCACGCAATGTGTTGGCTTCCAATCGCAGAATCGCAGGGTTCAATGCGAACAAAGCTCGCTGACAAATATTGCCGCACCGCCGGGTTACCTCTTCTTTTATAGCTTTCAATTTCGCTGTCCGTTGCGCACCTTGCGTTATTTTTACGTGCGCACTTATTATGCTACTAACCCTT
Source organism: Rhipicephalus sanguineus (assembly GCF_013339695.2). Classification (NCBI taxonomy): domain Eukaryota; kingdom Metazoa; phylum Arthropoda; class Arachnida; order Ixodida; family Ixodidae; genus Rhipicephalus; species Rhipicephalus sanguineus. The sequence continues at coordinate 188,382,862 of NC_051178.1, forward strand.
GCCTTAGAGCAGGGCAGCGACCTCTTCCGTATGCCATAACGACAATGCAAAATATGTACAATAAATAAATAAAGAAAAGGAATAGGCTCAGTCCCGGATGCCCCCTGAGCATAAAGTGGACGCTGCCTTCGTAGTCTGAACTTCCGATCTCTAGATTTATTAGCGAACCCTAGCGATTATTTTATAACAGTGTAGTCTCCTTTCTTTCCGGAACACAACATGTTTGTTTTCTCGAACCCGAGCGATTCAGCAGTAACTATTTTGGCGGGATTTTTACTGCAAGCTTCACTGATTTGTGGCGTATTTCAATCACCTCGATGTCTGACCTCAACCGATAAAAAGCGTGCTTTGAAACCCAATACCACCAAG
>NC_051178.1:188383330-188559780 GCF_013339695.2 Rhipicephalus sanguineus
TTCCGTGATCTATTATCAACATTGCTGTCTTAAAAAACGCGTCAGATATTCTGTCGAGCGTGAACATAGAGCACTTGAGAGAGTTAGTGAGTTTGCTAATATTGCAGTCTGGGGAGTGGGGAGGGAGTGCAACACTGAATCGCGGTAATTAACAGGAGCGTTTCAGGAACACTTTTATTTTCAATTATTATGTGACCGTCACTTTCTCGGCAGCCGGCGATAAACTGCCTTGCTATCAGATTGCTCAGTCAAGACCACTGTAGTCAGAGCCGGCCAAAGCATGCCGTTAACTCAGTCACTCTGTCATCCCTAGTATCTCTTAAACTGACGGTAATAAGCCCTAACGGTGAGGATGGTAGTAAAGAGCGTTAGTTACGATGACAAGGTAAATTAAGACGGTATAAGACAGCAGATTCCTGTGAAGGATCTAATTAAGGTGCGAGGACCTCCTACACGTTCATGAGTCATGAAAGTAATAACAGTTTTGATTGATCTGTACAGCTTAATATGGTAAGAATGATTCACCGAAGATTACGAAGCTGCCTAATGCGAATTCTGAGCGCAGCTTCGTGTGGGGGCAATGCCAGCTGTGTTTGAAGTTTTGGCTTTCCGCAGTCGCCGCTCAACGCAGGAACGTGCACCTAAGAGCTGCGCTCTAAAATGAACGTCGACATACTGTTTTCTCATATTATTCGAACTTCCTAGGATATCAATACTGATTTATTGCTTTTCATTGTAGATTCAATGAGAAATGCTGTAAAATTACAGGAATGTTTCAGCGAATTTAGTACGTCTACCAATTCTTACTCGAGATGTTGAATATCGGCGGCTTTTGTCACTAGTAGCTGTATTCGCCCGGCTTAACTTTTCAACAGCAGAGCTGCTTAAGCTCGGAGAAATTCCGTCGGTCGTGAACATAAATTATCATCATCATGATCCGGAACGCGCTCTCCTCATCCTCTTCTTCGTCGTCTTATTCATCTTCTGCTTCGCTCCTAGAACACGTGCGCTGATTGGTCCGGCGTGGGACGCAATAACTCTGATGGGCGAGACAACGAGTAGAGAGATAGGGAAAGAAAGAGAGAAAGAACGAAACATAGAGAGAGCGAAGGACAAAAAGATAGGGAAATAGCGAAATTCATGGCGAAAAAGTTTCGTAGCGAGGCGGGATTCGAACCCGCGTACCCACGATCCGAAGGCGAGCGTCGTAACCACTCGGCTATTCAGACACGCTCGTAGAGCATACCATAGACTTAGTGTATAAAGGGGGTGGAAAAGGGAATTGAGCATGAGGAGGAGGAGAGTAAAGCATAGCATAGCCTTGTATAGTATACTATAACAAAGGGGTGGGAAAAGGAAGTGAGGCTGAGGAGGAGGGAAAGGAGGAAGGGAACGCCACCAGCGCCGCTGTTCCTTCACCCTTCACACCACTAGCGCGTAGCTGCCCACAATTTTTTCTCTCTTTTCGCTCTTCTAGCATTCGTTTCATTAAAATTACTTCGAGAAATAAAGCCATCATTGGAAACCCGACTTACAGTTGCTACTCGCATTATCAGACGATTTTCAGTAAGGAAGCCCCTTCGAATAATTGGAGATGGTTGAAACACATGCGCGACTATTTGCATGTCTGATCACGTCCTTTCCGTTCGCGCTTCAAATCTAATTGTGATGCGGAAGCTCATTGCATCGTGTACATTATTTCTATTAAATATGAATAAGTCGAGTGGCTGTAGAGAGCCTAAAAAACTTTTCATTCTTTAAGGCGCCAATAGGAGTCGTGGTAGTTTGCTTTCAGGAAACTTATTACGTGAGAGATATGATTTTGCCTCTTCTAAAATATATCTGGTGACCTTTAACGTTTGAAAACCTAAACTTTTGTTTCTTTTCTTCGAGAGGCGCGTAGTACTTGGCTACTCGCGTGGCTGTCTTACTCGAGTCGCTGAGTTTAATCTGTGGCTTGTATAGGGTACTAATAAACTAATTAACTATTAATAACCATGATACTTTAATCACGGGCTGTGAAAGACGGATTAGTGGGAAGGGGTCCTCCGTTTGACCGCCTTGGGCTCCTTAACCTGTGCACTCAAATCTAAATAAATATACGTGTGTGTTTCCATGAGCCGAGCTCGCGACATCGAGCCCAGCCGCGTAATGACGCTGAGGAACTTCGACAGATTGCCTGAACTGTTCAAAATGGTCATCTGTATCACACAGCACAGTACTTGAAAAAAAGGCAGAAGTTCAGAGGAATATGGAAGCTTGAAGGCATGAAAAATTCGTCAACACGCAGTGTCGCTCGAGCCGACGTTTCGGCAAGCGGACTTGTCTTCTTCCAACTTGCAGCCTTGAAGAAAAGTCCGCTGGTCGAAACGAAGCCTCGAGCGAGACCCCGTGTTCGCGAATTTCTCAGCGCAGTACTTGGGAATTTGGATGCTCTTCATTAGCATTTTGTCATGCAATATTCTAGGTACGTTTATCATCTCTTACACGTGTTATCTCCAGAAATAAAACTTTTTTTCTCTGACTTCCGTTATAGAGGAAGGCGCCTTTGAAAGCAGATTTGGAACTCGTAAGCCTTTGTTGTGCGGTTTACTTGCTAAAACTTTTTTATTCATTACCACCATGGAGGAAGGATACTAAGGAGAGGCCCTATCGTATTTCAATGCATTGCGAAAAGTGTGGCGGAAGTGACGTCAGATTTATGGGGCAAACAAAAACCGGTATGGGGCAAACAAAACAGCAGACGCCCCGCGGCGTGCTCTCCGCGGTGGTTAGCCTCTGCGCAGATTTGTAGTCCCGGCGTAAACTTAGCGTGTATTCTGCGGTTCGCACGCAGTAAAATGTTGCAAGATGACGTTTACCAGGCTGTTCGTGCGTGACAGGCCCGAGCGCTGCGTGCTGAAATTCTTCGTGGAGCGTTTTTGTGCAACAGTACAGAATATCGGTACGTGCGGTGATCAAAAAACGTTCAGCCCCTGCATCATCGTATTCGAACTCACCTAGCAGTGACTTACGCGTTCTGCTGGGCGTTAGGCCTTCCCTTTCTCGTAGCCCGATTCCCCGATCTGTTGCCGGATTAGCGGTTCTTAGTTCGTGTATATGGAGTGAGCGTAGTAGCTATTCGGCGCAATGCCAACCTATAGTTGACGTAACTTCACGTTGAAAATAGGACACCGCTGTATTGTATACGCGATCGTGCACGTAAAGTTTGTAATTCCAGTACGCACACAGCAACAAGCACGCAGCGAGCGCACACCGCACAATACATACATCACGTAGTCCGATAACAACATAAGTTTATTGCCCTTTCGTTGAACGACACAGTCTCTAAAAACGTACGATGCCTTCGGCGCATGTTATGTACGGCGCGTCAGACGCCAAAAACAAAAGTTCACGTGTGTTCTGAGTTGACATAATGAGTAAGAAGCAACAGAGCGCACATCCGAGAGCTTCGCATGCAAATACCATGCATTAGTGATCAGCAATGAAGCGAACGTGTACGTACACATGAAAAGTGACACCCGGTACTTTCCGCAGTGCACGCGATTTGCACCGGGTATACGCAACCATACGCAACAGCTGGGCATTGCGTAGCTTTCCTAAAGAGCACACACAAGGGGCAGCCTCAGCATGCGTGAATCGCCTGCGCTGCGGCGCCGCTTGCACTTGCACGGCGAAAAAAAAAGGCTCGAATCGCGCATGCGCTTGCAAACGACACGGCGGAAATCGCGAAATGTTTCGAGGCTCCTTCGCTAGGAGGCGATGCGGGTGTTTGCGATGTGGAGGCTTCACGAATGTGACGTCAGGGCCTCTCCTTATTTTTCCTTCCTCCATGATTGCCACGATGTTTACAAGACACGGCAGAAGAAGTCAGAATGGACTCCGTTGTGCTTCAGTGCCCGTGGCGCTAGAAGTGCATCACTTGCCCTTTCTTTTTTTCTTAATAACCTTTGTGTTGTTCTGCTGGTAACAAGATCACTGGGCTCTTGTGATATTGCCCTTGTTGTTAATGACGTTAAAGGTGCCACAGCGAGTCGCTGGCGTCGGATAATCGCCCATCTTGACGTCGCAAATCTAATTATACGTCTTGTCATTCTCCTTCGTGGCAATGTGCGAGATTCTTTCTGTCCACGCCTTTCTTTTCTTATAGTGAAGGTAAATAACCTTTGCACGATATATATATATATATATATATATAATATATATATATATATATATATATATATATATATATATATATATATATATATATATATAAGGAAAAAATGCAGATACAACTTTTCTTGCTTTTGTAGTAAGCAACTTGCGTCTGCATTAGGCAGATGCAGTTAGAAAACACAAAAAAATTGTACTAAACAGGAGTAAACCGCCTTGGGAGGTTTTCTGGCAACCTTGTAGTGAGAGGATCACGCTTAGATTAATCCAAGTGTTCCGGCGTTCTGTAATCAGTTTATACAGAATTGCAACGCTGGTGAGAATTATCGACCGTATCTTGTTAACGGCTTAGATTAACAGAACAAATACCAGTCAGCGAGTGTAGTTTACGAGCGTGTAATTTTTGCGTCACACTGCAGAATTCGCTCGTGATCCCCGCTATGTGGTGTGGACGTATACCCGCCGATAACAGGCCTAATACTTGGAGGGTACATTTTTTTTTCTTATGGTTACGTATCAAACGTACGAATCGAAGAACTTGATAGCTTTTGTACGCTTTATATTGTACGACACTTGAAGGGATCTAGAGAAGTAAAGCTAAATAGCCTACTACCTGCTATTCCTGTCCAATGCAAACACGTAACGCGGAACTAAGGCCAGCTGCTTATTGTCCCCCACGCCTATGCGCTTGCATAGTCCCGTTAGAAAGTATTAGCAGCGCATGCAAGAACGGGAAACGGGACAGAACAAGCAGAGACAAAGAGCGCCAAGTTCCAACTAGATTTGTTTCGGTGAAAAAACCTTGGAGGGCTCTTGAGCTGCGCCTTCCAGAGCAGAACGCGATAGCGTAATCGGGTCCCGTGCGCATCGCCTTTTCAGCCTCGCTTCGGTTCTCGGCGCGTGCCTCAACCGTGCCGTAAGGAAACGAGTGACTGTGCGCGTAACATTAGCTGTTTAAAACTATCCTAGAATACCTACTGCAAGTACAGTTAAATGCCCACCATGCCATAGTTATTCCTTTTGCGAATCAGCGAAGGGCCCACTACGCGTCCGTAAGGCAACACGCGAACATACACAGCTGCTCACTTTGTTCATGATTTTGAAGCTGATGATGGCAAAATGTCTGAGCGCTTTGTAATGGGCGGGCGTTTAAAACACCCACTCGTCGCGCAGTTCCCATGTTTTGACGCCTGGCGCAATTCTACGCTTCTGCCACGCAGTATTGCATGCGTTAAGGAGACTCCTTCTACTACATTACATTCATAAAGTGTTATTTTTTTCCGAAGCAGTTTCAAGCAATAGCGTAGCTCTGTGGTAGAACACCTGCTTGCCACGCAGGCGACATGGGTTCGGTTGTCACTTGAACTGAAGTTTTTTAACACGAAAGTGTTTTATGCCGGGGTCCACCAAGTACATCCGTCACGGATATGACGTTGATAAAATGGGACGCCACCGGGTGAGAAAGAAAAAACCAAGAAAAATATACCATGCTGGGAATCGAACCCACGACGTTGCGGCCGCGACGCAAGCGCCGACGCGCTACCGACTAAGCCAACTCGGGAGATGCTAGACACGGCGCGAACGCGCCTTATATCTTTCACACACTCTCTTTCGCCGCGGGCGGAGCGGGGCGGTGCCGCCGTCTGTGGGATGTGAAAAGAAGTAATGCTTCACGATCGACACTTACTAGCGCTTACTCCGAGGTTGCACGCGATACCGGAGGTCGTGGTTAAACCGTCTCGATACCAGAGAGGTAGACTGGCCGCGCTGGCGTCGCCGAGGCACCCTTGACGAAATTACGTTATTTGCCTTTGGCTTCGTGTTAGCGTGCGTCGGCTCATCGGAGTAGTGCAGCTTCCACGTACACCAACGGGATTTCTCCGCCACCGACTGCTTCAATTGCGAGAGCACCGACTAACAAAACTAATATGCGTTGCAGAAAGGACGCGATTTCGACGAGCGAATGTCGTGCCTCGGTGGAGCGCGAGCAGCGCCTGCGAGACAGAGGCCAGCGGGACGCACGCGTTTGCGGCTCAGGCTACGAACCTCTACCTCCTGTGCTGCTGAAGCGCAGTGTGTGTTATGTATGCATGAGCACAGGAGTCGGCTACCAATTACTAGAAAGCGCACACCGTGCCGTTTCTCTCCTTAATTGACTACGCTTTGAAGAAGTGCATACCGGGTACCAGTGTTGATTATGTGCTTGTTAATATCATCCTTACGTGGGATTCACGATTCGCTGTGTCCAAATGTTCACACCGTCAGCTACCACAATGGTTAATCATGATCATGGGCGTTAGTCGTCGCGATAGAGACATGCTGTCAACATGGGTGCATCCACGTCAAACGGTGCTATAGCTGCCAAACACGAATAGACATTGTACAAGCTCTCATATATCACTACACAATGAGCACTACTTCTGTGAAGACACGTTTCACTTTCGTGTTATACCGATTCCTAGGACGGAGGGATCAGCCATGTTTTTTTATATTTATTTTATTTGCATCTTTCTCGATTTTTCGGTCACGGGCAAGATGATGATTTTTCGCTCACAGCCAACGACGCCGACACCGACGCCAATACCGGAATTTCTACGAAACGAGCTCTTCAACGTTATCGGGTTAGAGGTGCACATATACAAGGGGAGGGAACAAGGCGAGAAAAGCCACGCACGTCACTCACTACGCCACATCACGTGACATGCTTCAAAGCTACAGTCACTTTTGCCTAAAGCCCCGCAAGGCAATCAAATTCTTGATTCGAAAGCAAAATAGAGGGTGCGCTAACACACCTTTCACCCAATTTAATTAAGCTCCTGTAGGACTATATAGCCAACAGCTTCTAGTGAGAAGTTTACAGTGAATGTTGATTCGTTCGCTTAAGACTGTGGCACCTATCAAAGATGGGCAACGTCTAAAGAGAACAGACTCACTCTCAGGCACTTTCTTGCTCGACGCCGTTGGCATGACGGCCCAGTGTTAGGTTCCCTTCTGGAGCATCCGCCGTGAGAGGTGCTGCTCAGTGCGGTCAGGGAAGACTTTTTGTCTCGATGGCGTTGAACAAAGGCTGCAGGTTTGCTCACTCGTTTTGAAGCATAGGAACAACAATTACTCACGTAAACTTCGGCAACAACCAAGAGTTAGTTGTCACCGAATAGTGGCTTCGTGTCAGAACGAGGCACACTGGTCAGCGGCGTTTCGAGAGATTTACGGCGGGGCTGCTTCTAGGCCAGATGTAAAAGGTGACGGCGGACCCTATAGTTCCAAAGCGTCGCTCTGTGAAGAGGGGTGAGAGTGAAGTCAGCGGAAGGTTAGTCAAAGGGGGAAAGAGAGAGTGACCGAAGCCTGGCCATTTTAACGGGGGAAGGATAGCAAAACAAAAAGATGCATGACAGCAATCACCGTTGAAAAACGGGACCTCCCCCCCCCTTTCTTTTCTCTACCTATCTCCCTCTCTTTCCCCCGAGAAGAAGCGTGAGAGGCCGACAGGTGCGTTCGCCTTCCTCGGACCACGCAGCACCGCCCTGGGTGGGATCACGAGCGCGTGCTACAACCGCTAGCGATGCCGGACCGCTGCATAACGTTCACCTTCGCGGCCCCTCCGCAACTCTCGTTCCGCTGACTCCTCTTCCCCACTTTCATTCTCTCTCTCTCCCTCCACACTACCTTTACCCACTGTTTTCCTTCGATGAAAAAGCAGGCGAACACGCTTTTACAATTATGCGACCGAGGAATTACTAGCCCCGTGTTGTATATGCGCGTACGCGTATTATTCCTGTATCCTTGCGATCTACTGTCACGCAGTGTATGCACACTGACCGATCGTAACGTTGCATGCCGGACGCTGCAGCGAAAACAACAGGGGACCGAGTGTCAAAGCAGAACATGTCTTAAGACGCTTCGATGCAACTTTACGATGTTCACGACGGTGACAGTCATCCTGGACGTTGTCAACGGGGCTGAGGGTGACATTTTTGCTTTGATGAGCAAGTACAATGAGGATAACTCTGAAAGCTACGAGTAAGCTGATGTAGCCGCACGCTGTTTTAACCCAGCTATCCCTGGTACACAGAAACTTCAAAGATAGTGGTGGGGTCGAGGGGAGGAGGAAGGGTAAGGAGTAGGCACAACGTATGGAGTCGTAACAACTTGCCATTATCGTAAAAAGGGATGATTATGTTGCAACGGAAGTTGCTCTACAAGTATGTCTTTTAGTTCCTTCACGTTGGCGTAGCAGCACTTCACGCACTAACATGCATGTTTCGCAGTGTCCTTCCGGCAACTTTTTTTGTCAAATATTTTAAGGCGAAAGCCTTAGATGCCTCATCGAACGCGACAAGTGACTGTCGGCGTCAACACGAGTGATGCAAAAAATCCTGATGTGGTGACGTCACCCAGTGAAGTCATCATGACATCACAGATCGACAAGTTTTGCGACGTCGTCATGGCGTAACGATGACATCATGATTACGTATTGACATGACGGCACATGATGACGTCATCAGACGACAACGTCGCTTGGTAAAAGGTGTGCCGATCCCGGAGGCAGTGCAAAGCCACGTGAGGTGCAGAAAACTGACAACGTCTCCAATCCCGGAGGCTGTACAAAACCACGTTAGGTACACAGAACTTTTGTGGGGGATCAATACAATCGACTGAGAAGAAAAAAAGATGGCTTTAGCCTTCGAGTCGTCTTAGGCGAATGCATAAGGGGCCGGGCGACTTTTCCATACTGTAACCCTTCCGGTTCATAAAAAACTTCAAGACTGTCATATGCATGCAGCTCGGTGGCGTGTCGCACCCTGGTCGCGGAAAACTAACTGTAATGCAGTGTCATGCAGACCCCATGATTATCTCGCATAGCTTATCGCATAGATTATCTCGCATGATGATCCTCGCATAGCCGTATGATTATCTCATACGGCTATGCGATTATCAATTGTTATGCTGATTGAACGGCTGCACGAGCCCACGGGCACCTACATTAACCAACGTTAAGAGCCCATACGAAATGTCATTACGGTCCATTTACGGCAGCGCGCTCTACGTTGCCGCATTGCGCAGCGCGTGGTGTTACTTTTGGCCTTACGAAGTTCGACGAGAACTAATTAATTTCCTGTTTGCGTTGCTCAATGTCGACATCGCCGCCTTGTGCCTTTCATTGTGCATAACGTGCAACGCGTTCTTGTTTGCAGGCGGAGCAAACACAATTTCGTCACGTCGTTATGCAAATGAGCTTAGCACAGGCTCGGAACTAAATTAGCATCATAAAGGAAGTTTGTCGGGCCCGTAAGTCTCCAGAGGACACATTCTAAAATAATTGCCTTGCATGGGTCAGGTCATCCCGTCGTCGTCTCATGCGTGTCACACTGCACCGTATAATTCGCTTTAAAAAGAAAAAAAAAATGTTATTACCGCCAGGGACGAGGCGCATACGGAACGCTTTGGCTTGTAAGACGGCTTGTTATGTGTGTAAAGGTCTCGTAACAAGGTTTAACGCCAGGTTTGTCCTTCAGCATTCGTCATTTCTTATTCAGTTGCGTCTCGTGTGTCGCGACTGGCTCTTCGAATCGTATTAAGGCGACATCAGACTTCCTAAAACCCTTTGTGACGCCCGATACATTGTGCATACACAATACAGAACTGATTGGTTCTAAGAACCACCGTTGATTAGAGACTCTTTTGCAGAGGAAGGAAAATTATACAAGGTAATACAGAACGCGTCAGTAAGAGACAAACTCACCTCTTCATTCGACATGCCCTGCTTTTCTCTGGGCCGAGAAGTAGGAGTGTGTGCATGTGCTTGTGCGTATGCAGGAAGGGGGGGAGGGGGTCGGTGGCGGTAGTAATAGCAATGTTCTTTGAGGAATTGGATTAGGACGCAGGACTTATACAGTGTTTTTTTTTTAATGCGAAGCATTTCTTACCGAACTTCTGCGACTTTGAGCATATCTATCCATCTGTCTAGCCGCCTACGACTTCACGCTCTCGTGGCCGTTTCGTTAATGGGATGTATACCAAAATTGGTATGGTATGGCATGACTGCATCACGAACACAAATGACAGGTCATAACATCAAAACCATGACATGCATGCCATGAACGGTATGATTTACGTGCCACGGCCTTGGAGCTCTTGCGGCCGTTTCGTTAACTTGATATATACCAAAATTGGTATGGTGGGGAAAGAGTGCATGACGAACATAAACAACATGTCCTAACATGAAAAAAATGATATGCATGTCATGTACGGCATGATTTACATGCCACGCTCATGGTGCGCTCACAGTCACAAACACAACACGAGTGTCCAAACTCCAGAGACAGAACCTCGCGCTGAAACCAAGCGTTCGCACCTCTCGTAGATCTACGGGTACGTCGTCGTTGGCGTAGGCCTTCCATCGCTTCGGAGTCTTCCCGCAGCCGCCATTGCGTTCCTCGTTACCTAGTATTCTCTCGTTGTACGTGCTCGGGGTCACCGGCTCGCCGCCGTCGCTTCGCAGCCATTTGTTGTTGGGCTAACTGTTGCCTTCTTCATTTTTAGTAGACCAGTGGAGAATAGTGAGATATCCCCTATTTCTGTGGCACGTACCCGTTTATGATGGTGATAGTTTTTTGGTTCGTCGGACAAGGAACGATTCGCTAAACAGCTTCGCTCTTAGAAGAATGCATTTAGCGGTAACGATAATGCATGTAATTCATGTTCAAGAACCAAAGCAAATAACAACAACAAAAAAGCAGCCAGAAAAGAAGAAAACATGACATAAATAAAATAGTAGGTTCAAACAACGCCAAACATATTTTGCAAAGAAAAAAGAAAAACTTAAAGCGTGATGTGTCGGTGATAGCGGTAGCTGGTTGTAGCAGTCGGATGTGGGTCTTGTTTTTGTGCAACGTGACATGTATGACGAACATGGATGATCAGTAGTGACACGAGAATGATGACACGCGTGTCATGTACGGCATGACTTACATGAGATAGTCTTGAAGCGCTCGCGGCCGATACATTCCCTGGATCTATACCAAAATTGTTCTGGCGGGACAGACTGTACGCTAATATAAATGACAGGTCCTAACATGCAAATCATGACATGCATGTCAGGTACGGCAAGATTTACATGACACAATCTTCGTGCACTTTTGGTCGTTTTGTTAACTGAACATATACCAAAATTGGTATGGCATGTCATGAATGCGTAACGAACATAAATGACAGGTCATGCACTGTACATACCGAATATACGCTTCATTAGCATGGCATATACCAGATTGTACATGCATGCATGCGTGACAAACATGCGATAGTGAACTACATGTCATGATATGAATGACTTCATTTCCCTCAAACGCAAACGAGGCGATGTATGCATCTCCTCGCTGACTGCATCTCATACATCGATTCCTACGGTACGTGGGATCTGCCGGAATTTTTTAGACAATATTTTATAAAAATCCTATGAGAGTAAGGCTCCTGTCGTTTTCGCTTACGAACTCCACGTAAAAGAGGAAATAGTTTGCCCCAGCTGGAAATTACACTGTTACGACTTATGGCATACCCATTATTTAGAAATCAGAAAAGCTGCACGTAATTCGAGATATTCATCATCGAAATTTCAGGGCGATATTGTAACTGATCGCGTCCGTTGCGCACGAAACGCGACCACTGTATTACGTCAGACCGGAACTGCCCATGACAAGGAAGTGATGAAATTTGAATGAAGGCGCGTCGTGGCCGTATCTTTTCGTCAAAAGCGACAAGTCATCTCACTTGCACCAGCGGATCGCCTTATCTTTGCATGTGGTGTTTGCTGTTCTTTCGAGTTGTGCGCAAGAAAGCCACAATATCAGCCACTGCGGCGCTTCTTCTTGCAGACGGGCGAAATAGTTTTCGCGCCTGTTTATAGTTTAAGAAATAAACAGGCAAGCACTACAGGTCGCACGCAAAGAATAAGCTGTACAGCTTATTCTGTGTATTTTAGAAGGCTTGCCGATCTTCCAGACCAGAGTCTGCTTCGGCGCGCCTTGATTCGAATTTTGTCACTTTCTTGTCGCGTGCAGTTCCGGTCTTACGTAACAGAGGCGCTACGTTTACTGCGCGCCGAGCGCCGTCAGTTTTGATATCGCCCTTAAAATTAGATTATGAATATCTCGAATTACGTGCAACTTTCGTGATTTCTCAAAAATAGGTATTCCATAAATTGGCACGCATTACAACTTTCTAGCATACACGCCTACCCTCAAGTCAATAATTAAAAAGCCTAAAGAAGTTTTGTTAATTAGTCACGTCAATTTCATTTTAGATGAGGTAAAGTATTTCTGCCTCGACATAGAGTTCGTGTGCGAGAACGACAGGACCATGGCTCTCGTAGCGTTTTTATTTAAAAATCTGAATTTCCGGAAAAATAAAAGCGCACCCTGTATGTGAATGCGACAATGAACAATCACGTGACCCATGGCTGTATTCGTAGTTGCATAATGAGACAGTGCCTACTAACAAAAAGAAACAAAAAAAACTGTGCACTTGAGCGATCTTATAGAATAGCAATAAGAATACCAGTGTAGTTTTTCTCTAGAAGTTGTGCGGATTATCTTCCTCGCTTATAATTAAGCTACCCGTTCTAACCCCCCCCCCCCACCTCCGCCATCGATTTCCCATTTCCTTGATATATAAATGCTGAGGATACTTTAGCGTTTGCATGGCACAGTGATAAACTAATATAAAATTTTTCAGCGCTTATAACGTTACTTACAACTTCGCTAAGAAAAAACATATATTAAAAAAAATACTCGCGTTAAGTACTGTAGTAGCTCGACAAAGAGGGCTGTAGCACGGTCGATGCCCCTATTAAACATATTGCTATTGGGAAGAACACATTGCTATTGGGAAATTAGAACGATCAGTGTCTCGGCAACAAACCGCTGCTTACGTGAAGGTGTTACATTCGACCATCCGCAGTGCCTTATTAAATAATTTTTATGGTGAATCGCTGTTCTTACTGACCTGGACTCGCCTGTGAAATTCTGGAAAGTGCCCGGCGCGAACCAGAACGGCCTCGATTCGCGGCAAGTTTGAGCACATGTAGTTTTGCCTTGTGAATTGCAGCCACAGTTTTAAGCACGTGTAGCATCGCTTTGTGCTTGCCGCATCGGATGTATCCAGTTCTCGATTTCAAATGTTAAAAGCATAGCTGATGTTAATAATATCTCGGGTTTAACGTCCCAAAACCACGATATGATTATGAGAGACGCCGTAGTGGAAGGCTCCGGAAATTTCGACCACCTGGGGTTCTTTAACGTGCACCTAAATCTAAGTACACGGGCCTCAAACATTTTCGCCTCCATCGAAAATGCAGCCGCCGCGGCCGGGATTCGATCCCGCGACCTTAGGGTCAGCAGTCGAGCGCCATAACCACTAGACCACCGTGGCGGGGGCTAGCTGATGTTCCATTAGCAACATTGCCGCCAAAGCACGCGCACGATTAGCCGCGAGTTGCAGGTTCTTAGAAGTGCTGTAGACAAGGAAACCTGCAAGGTCATAATCAAGCAGACAGCAGCTGCAAGACGTTCGCCTTCGCGTGCTTGTACTATTTTCCTACGATCCTTCATCTTTGTTTTCAAGCTAGGCTTCAAATATTCTCACCTAGCCGTCCCAGGGAATGGAACTCTATACATCCAGAATTGGAGGCAGACGCTTTACCGTTTAAATATCGCTGCGGTCTTCTACCGACCAGCGTCCGTGACGCCTTCCGCGCATCTGCGAAGAAGGAAAAGCGTATCACACAGAAATTTGCAGGTATATTGCGTTTTAGTACAGAAAAGATCGCCAGTTTTGTATTCCTCTTACCGCATAGAGCGTAAATCATAGAAAATTATGCGATCCCACAACAATTTGTAAGGTGACCACACCGCAACGCTACGCGCCTGACGCCTGAGCATTGGTAGGCAATGCAGAGAGGGAAGAGAAGAGACGGAAATATGACGGAGGCAGAAGCTGAGCGGCTGCAACTGATAGGCCTTGGCATAACTTGTTTTAGTCGTCTTTCCGATTAGGAATGCCAGCATTACGTGGGAATAGCTCGCATAACGTCATGATAGAATATGGACACCCGAGGCATAGCCCTTCTACAAGCATTCTTAGTGAAAAAACACGTATAGATGTGTACAATCCTACGGCGCTCGAAAGAAGGCACCGCCCTTCGTCCGGCAATTAAAATGTTTGATGGTTGCTTTTTTTCTCTTTTCTCGCAGCTCACTGTTCATGCCGCGCTGTGTTTCTTATTCTGGGTTTGATGTGTGCAGGAGTGGGTGATGTTGCGAATGCCGAGAGTCATGATTCGTTTCATCGTTACATCAACGCGTCTCCCCGTGAAAAACCACATTCGCGGAACCGTCGTGGGGCGACCGTTTCGTTTTTCTTTAAAACGGGCGCCAACCAAATGAACGACGCAGTTCTTAGCGCACTTGCACTATAGCGGCGGAACGCGACGTCTGCTGCGTAGAGTCTGCGGGTGTACAAATAGTGAAATCACATTCACGCGTATCCAAATCGAGCACGCCCATGCGCCTCGTTCTAGCCGTTTGAAATATCGTCTCTCTTCATTCTACATTGGTTTATTTCATATTTCCACCCCTTTACATCCTGCCCGCCAGCCTTACAGCGTGCAGGTACCACCGCCGGGGGCGTAGGAGAACAGTTAGAGGCCAGCACCGAGAAGATACGGCTTATGATGGGTCACGCGTGCCCCACGTATTAGGCGGCCCCGAAAAGGCTCACTACTCAAAAGCGTTTCGCCGCAGGATGTGCATGTACAGACTTACGTATATGGCTGAGTCAGTATAATATGCACGGCCCGCATGCTCTAATGCACCTCGTCAGTGTAGATAGACGGTGCCGTGACAGATCTACAGAGAATAACAGTGTTGGAAGCGAGATTGTCTTCTCTTGAGTCTCTATACCCGGCGAAGTGTAGTCCTAATCGCAAGATGATGCGAAAGGAGGCCGACCGATTCGCAAGTCCGCTCACGTTTTGCGAGACGAGGACGGCCTCAACAAATGCGGAGCTAATCGTAACAGGGGCTGTGTATGATTTTCCGGCTAGCTCAAATACAAGATGGTGCGCATTTGCGTAAGTAATGAGCTTAACGATGATATAGCCGTTTTTTCAAACGGGTGTTCGGGCAACGTTGGTTTATAGTACCTCAACTTTACTTTGTAGTGTATAGGCATGACTATATCTGACCTGTATAGACTTCACGTGTGAAATTTTGAATGATCAAAAGCGGCCTGGCATGAAATGCGTATGCCTGCAAAATGTGCATTAAAGTTTAAAGCAGAGAGCTGGGCTGCAGGGCGGATGCTGAAGACGTGAGAAATAATGGTTAACTTTGACTTGCCTTCTGATGAAATGTCTTTCTCTTTACTCCTGTGGGTACATCAAGAAAGCTTTATCTGCCCGATGCCTTATATGGTGCACATCAAACGTCTTTGCGTGATAGAATGTGCGTTGTCGGTTGTACTCAACGCGGACCTTGATGTTATGGAGATTGCATGAAAATGCCGGGTGTCGCGGTCACAAGTACGCATCTTCGATGACGTACTTTAGTGACCACAATGTGCTTATATCCGGTCTATATATATATATATATATATATATAATAGATATATATATATATATATATATATTAATATATATATTGTTACGTCCACAGTAAGGGTTTGGGGTTTATTTACAGAAGGCTTGGACGGCAAGACCGCACAGGACGAAGCTGCCGATAGATCTTCTCTTTCCCACCACACACACACTTCTTCGTCTTCTTAGTCCGGCACATACACGGCGTAATATTTCCCCCTTCGCAGACGAAGGCGCACCGCGCGTTTTAGGCATCGTCCCGCCGACTAAAATGTTTGAGGCGAGCCACATGGGTGACCTCAGTCTTTGTAGATTGTCTCCCACTATAGCTGTCAGTCGGGGCTATTCTATAGTCCACTGCACTGAGGCGCCTCAAGGACAACGAATGGGCCGTCGTAGTTTGCGAGGGAGTTTTTGGCACAAGCCACGCTTGCGCAAAGGCTTCCATACGAGCACGAGGTCTCCCGGTTCATAAGTGACGAGCCGGTGCTTGCTGTCGTAGCGGAGCTTCGATCGGTCTTGTGATGCTATGGTACGCAGGCGGGCAAGGACGGCGAGCTTCTTCAAGCGAGACAGAGAGTTGCGGCTAAAGAAGGATCGTCATTATCAGTGAACGAAAAGATAGTATCGAGGGTATAACGAGGGGGTCGAACATAAAGAAGAAAGAAAGGGCTGTAGTGGTGGTCTCGTGTTGGGCAGTATTGAAGGCATACGTGATGACGGTAAAACGTCCGTCCCAGTTCTTATGGTTGGACGCCACGTACATTGACAACATATTCACCAGTGTCCGGTTTGTTCGTTCGGTAAGGCCATTCGTCTGTGGATGGTAAGGCGTCGAGTCGAAGTTCTGAGCCACACATACGGAGGAGTTCTTCGACAACGTCTGCCGTAAACTGACGTCCGCGGTCACTTATGATGACGCGAGGAGGTCCGTGGCGCAGTATATCGAGTGCAGAAGGAAGGAGGAGACTTGCCCAGCAGTCGCAGATGGCAGGGCGGCCGTCTCGCAGTAGCGGGTAAGATAATCGGCGCACACTACAATCCATCTGTTGCCTTTCGATGAGCACGGAAAAGGGCCCACGAGGTCAATGCCAACTTGCTCAAATGGAGCACTGGGAGGTGCCACAGGCTGTAGGAGTCCGGCTGGAGCTGTCGTGACTGATTTGTGCGCCTGGCATTGGGTACAACCGGCCACGTACTGCTCAACTGACTGGCGCATGCGTGGCCAGTAAAGCGCTCCTGCGTACGATGGAGTGTTCGGGTCATTCCCATATGACCCGAAGTTGCGTCGTCGTGCATGGCGCGTAGAATAGAGGAACGTAGCGTAGCTGGAACCACCAGCAGAAAGCGGGAGCCCGTGGCCGAGAAGGTCTTCTTGTAAAGCAGTCCTTCACGAACGCAAAAGCGGCCTTCCGAAGTGGATGCTCGTGCGTCAGCAAATAACGGCTCCAAACTGACGTCCTTCCACCGCTCAATTTCAAATGTGGCCTTGTCCGGGACCAGTGGTGTCACTGACGCAATGAGGTGATCGAAATTGTCGGCATCGCAAACTGTCGTATCAAGCGGCATCCGCGAAAGGCAATCGGCGTCAGCGTGTTTCCTGCCGCTCTTGTACAATACCATAGAGTCGTACTCTTGCAAGCGTAGGGCCCAGCGTGCAAGACGGCCGGATGGATCGCGAAGGCTTACAAGCCAGCACAAGGAATGATGATCCGTGACCACTTGGAAGGGACGACCGTACAGGTATGAGCGGAATCGCTGTACAGCGAAGACGAGTGCCAGACATTCTTGCTCAGTCACTGTGTAATTGCGTTCCGGCTTACTTAAAGTTCTACTGGCATATGCAATGACGTGTTCCTTTTCATTGCAGCGCTGTACTAGAACTGCACCTATGCCAATTCCGCTGGCGTCAGTATGAACTTTAGTCACCGCAGACGGATCAAAGTGTCGGAGAATATGCTGCGACGTGAGTAGGAACTTCAGTTGGTTGAAGGAAGTCTCGCAGTCGTGTGGTCCATTCAAACTAGCTCCTTGACGAAGCAGGCTGGTCAAGTGGAAGGCAACGTCCGCAAAGGCAGGAATAAATCGGCGAAAATACGAGCACAGGCCTAAGAAGCTACGAAGCTCCTTCGTTGAGCGAGGTGGTTTAAACGCTTTCACGGCCGCTGTCTTGTTTGGGTCAGGCCTGATGCCATCTTTGTTGACGAGATGTCCAAGTACCAAGGTTTGTCGCTCCCCGAAACGACACTTCTTTGCATTAAGAACCAGGCCAGCGTTTCTAATACATTCCAGAACGACGTTCACTCGTTCTGGAATATTACGCCGTGTATGTGCCGGACTAAGAAGACGAAGAAGTGTGTGGTGGTGGGAAAGAAGAAGATCTCTCGGCAGCTTCGTCCTGTGCGGTCTTGCCGTCCAAGCCTTCCCGGAGAAGGGTCGTGGCTCTTTGTGATGCGGCCAAGAACTGCTGGGGGCTGGTTCCCAAGTGTCTGTGTCGTCAGGCATGATGGGCATGGAAGGAGGCAGGCCGGCGAGGCGACGACTTCGGCGAAGTCCGAAGGGTAGCGTTTCCGTCGTTGGTTGTCCTTACCCAGCACCTCCACCACTCTGTTACGTCCACAGTAAGGGTTTGGGGTTTATTTACAGAAGGCTTGGACGGCAAGACCGCACAGGACGAAGCTGCCGAGAGATCTTCTTCTTTTCCCACCACCACACCACTTCTTCGTCTTCTTAGTCCGGCACATACACGGCGTAATTATATATTAGATATATATATATATATATATATATATATATATATATATATATATATATATATATATATATATATATATATATGATGCACTCAGATATCTTACGGCTTAGCTGCTCAATCCTGTTCGTGCTTTGCGGTCTATTTCAAGTTCTTAATGGAGTTGTTTTTAAAATACGATAAGTGCCCACGGTGCTATTACGAGTAGAAATAGGAAAAGTCTACATACTCACTGTGTTTCACCACCAATCCATTAAAGCTTTCCGTTGTACATTTTATTACGTATTGAAGACATGGCAAACTACAGAGCACGACAGGATGAAAGACTACGTTGTTTTTGTACATCAAGGGGTTGTTCTTAATGTTTCAATCTTTCTCTCCTCATTCCAGCGCATTTCAGGATGACAGTTTCACAAGACAATGCGAGTAATTAATCTCTCGACATACGCCCACATACCTATTATCCACGTGCCCGTGTAGGTGCTCAAATGAGACGTTGGCTTCTCAAAGACGATAAGTTAGCCTTGCACAAAAGACGTCTTATCTCCTTGTGCTCAAATGTACTCCGACACTGCCGATATCCCCCTGCAACGTTTCAGCTAACGTTTCGTCTACGAAGAGGGATGAAAAAGCTCAAACGAACAGCCTCAGATTACACTGAAACACGCCAAAGAATCGAAGAATAAACAGGGGTGCAAGAGTGGCATACTACCCAACAAGTCAGCCCCTGAATTGGAGCGACAGCATTGGATAACGCGACTGTATTCGCATGAAGGAGGTCGTTAAATAT
Organism: Rhipicephalus sanguineus; assembly: GCF_013339695.2. Lineage (NCBI taxonomy): Eukaryota > Metazoa > Arthropoda > Arachnida > Ixodida > Ixodidae > Rhipicephalus > Rhipicephalus sanguineus. Next base: position 188,402,657 of record NC_051178.1, read on the forward strand.
TGGGTATCGTCAAACTCGTAATAAGTTCAAAATGTAAATAACGCGACAGAAAAAAGAAATAAGGGAAAACCTTGTGTGTGTGTGTGTGTGTGTGTGTGTGTGTGTGTGTGTGTGTGTGTGTGTGTGTGTGTGTGTGTGTTGTGTGTGTGTGTGTGTGTGTGTGTGTGTGTGTGTGTGTGTGTGTGTGTGTGGTGTGTGTGTGTGTGTGTGTGGTGTGGTGTGTGTGTGTGGTGGTGTGTGGTGTGTGTGTGGTGTGTGTGGTGTGTGTTTTGTGTGTTGTGGGTGTGTGCGCGCGCGCGCGCGCGCGCGCGCGTGTTGTTTTCAAAGACGTTTTGCGGAGATGTTGGCGCCGGCGACACCTGTTCACAGAAAATGAAGTTAACGAAGACGACATACACGAAAAAAGCAATAAAACTCACAGGCTCCCTATGTACTGGCCTAAGACGACTCGAAGGCGAAAGCCACCTTCTTTTTCTTCGCAGCCGATATATTGATCCTGCCCAGCCCCCATCCTAAAGCTTTCTGCATCTAATGCGGTTTTGCGCTGCCTCCAGGATTGGAGGCATTCCCTGTTTTTGCACTGCCTCCGTGATCGGTTCACCTTTGACATGGCGACGATGTCATGTGATGACGTCATCATGTGACATCCCGCCATGCGTAGTCATGGTGGCGTCATGATGAAGTCATAATGACGTCGCAATTCTTGTTAATATGTGACGTTACGATGACATCATCAGGTGCTGATGATTTTATTTTTCATCATCCGTGTTGACGCCGGCGCCGCGGGACGCTGACACCGCCGATGCAGGCGGTAATTTTCGCATTTGATGAAGCATCTAAGGCTTTCGCCGCAAAAACCTACTTCAAATCTAACTTAAAATTAGCTCGCATAAGTGTTACAGTTAAGCCGTAAGATACTTCACGTGAGCGTTATGAACCGTCACACGACGGCGCTAAGGTTGACGCAAAATACACTCCAGCCCTATAACAACACTAATATTCACGTAGAATACAGCCACACGGACATGGAATTTTGTGACACATAACCCTAGTCGTAAGTTCTTGTGCCGCCGGTGGTCAAAATAATCTTGAGCCCTCCACCAGAATGCGTGCTTCTAATGAGACGCGTGGTTGTTGCCCGTAAACAAAAAAAAAGAGAGAGAGAGAGAAAGAAAGACAAAAAAGTATTTGATTACATTAACTCTCAACCTTCTTCTTCAGGCAGCTGGCGTGATTGGTTTTTGAAAACATATCGTTATCTATCTTATCTACTTGCAGCACGGTGCCATCAGTTATATAGAGCGTAGCCAGGTATGAAAGGAATGAATCTTAAATAGTGCCATTGTGAGCATAAACGTAAAGCTAAAGCTTTTTTTGATCTGCACCATACTCGCGCCGTACAGCAATGTCCTATACAATGATTCATGCTTTATTTAATATAGGAGCACGCGGCGAACGCTTTTTTTAATGCTTTTTAGATGCCTCCGAATTCCTGACAAGTTCTGTTGTCCTTTTTATCCCCATATTTCACAAACAAGCTTTCGGGCATTTCGTTTTTGAATAGAATGCATCAAGAACAGCGAAGCACGCAACATACTTGAACAAACAATGATATGAGTATTGAGGTACAGACTTCGAACACCAATGTTGGCAGCTGAAAAGAACGCAGGCCAAAGAAAAGAGACGGACAGTGTGAGTGCATAGGCACAAATGGCACTGCGGCGCCGCTCTGCAGCTCGAGCAGTTCTGGATCCGTAAAAGCCTCGGCTTAGCATCGGCAGTCTAACAATACACTGTCAGCGGGATGTAAGGCTCCGACAGGGAAAGCTTTAGGATTCGCGTCTTCCAAGACACTTTGGAATTCGTGTTCGTCGAATAAGATCGTTTTAGACGTCGTGTCCTGCAGAAATTGGGAAATATTGTAAGAATTCAATGGAAGTGAATACGCGGACCGGCTCTCTGCTCGTTTTAAGAGCCGTGTTATTGAAGAAAATGAAAATCCCATTTCGAACGGCCCACTTTTTCGCCCGCTTTACGAAGAGAACATCGCGCACTGAACAATCGCGTCATACGGCAGTGCTTCACTTCATTCCTTATTCATCGTTATAGTGATAAAAGCCCGTCTGTCGCCGCTACAAATAACATCCATCGGGAAAAATAAAAACACGTGCGCCATTTTTTTTTCGCTTACGTGAAATGCGATAGAGACGGGAGAATTCTCATACGCTGAGCGTGCGAGCAATAGTCGCTTCTCGAAAGGAGAAAGACGAATCATATGCTGACTTCGTATGAGGCGGCCAAAACGTAACAATTCTTTTTTTAAACTCCGAAGCAACGCGTCCTCTTGAAAAACTGAAATGCAATCGGGCTGAACTTACTGCCCGATTTCAAACGCCGGAATTCTTACTTTCCGGGGAAGGAGCTAGCTCTGCACCAAAGTGGCTTTATTGATATAGCGGAGGGCTTTTTTTCGGTTGGGCTCCCTAAACGAAGCTGAGCTTAGAAAGCAAACCTCGAGACGGCGTGCTGCGAAACAGGCTAGAACTACATGCAAGTGTTGCCGTCTGTGGAGGATGCTCGTTCCGATACCAGATTTGCATATTCAGCGACGACACGCTTTTTCTTTTTCACGGTCACTCTGCATATATTTTCAGATAAATCGGTTCAAGTTTCGTTATAGAATTGAAAAATCCAAGTTTTTGTATTGCCAATTTACGCAAAAGACGGACGTCGTTTAAGACTTCCGCCTTCCTTACTTCGTTTGTCCATTGGTTCATTTAAGCCGAGAAGCCCAAGCATGTGGTTGGGCGGCGCAGGACTTGCGCAAACGTTTTTAACTCGTTTTGAGCCCGCAGCAATGCATGCTATTGCGTAAGACTTCGCATGTGCTACACTCGTCGTCCCAGCTGCTGGCTTATACGGTCCTCCATGAGGGAAAATGTGACATGAAATGCACGTTTCCTTGCGATCTTAACAGAAAAAGCTGTAATATGCAAGTACTGAACTTCTTGAAAAGTGAGGCCCTGTTGTAGGACCAGGACACCACCGTCAATGTAGAAAAAAATGCGTGTATGCGTAAGACACGCATGAAACGAGTCATTTACGCGTTTCCAGTTCAGCAGTTCTGACGACTTCGTCTTCATGTGAAATTTTGTTAGTCTTCTTTGTGTAAGCAACAATGAAATCCACGATGTAACTCGGGCCTGTTTTATGCCTTGGGCTTTATATAACTAAGGTGATTGTGCACGCAGCATAGCTTGAGACTACCCGAAATGCTGGAACACAGCTGCTCACGTAACATCATTTGGATGTCTGTTGACTGAAGGGAGGGGTACAATGGCTTGAACGAGCTTTGCGTACAACGTTTAGAGATTTTGTGACCGGCAAGCATTAGTGCTGGTTTCAAAGGACGTGGTTAAAACGAATGCAGTACAGAATAATGAAAATGTGTACTTTTTTGACGGCATACATTGCTCCCTGACAATATTCGCCTTTGCCTTCACTGACGCTTGATAACAACAAATTCTGTCCTTCAAAATGGCGTTACGCATTATATAGTTAATACGGCCGCTTGCTGACTACCAGCTGAGGAGGGGGAGAGAAGGAAAAGACGCTATTTCTGCAATAAAACTAAGTCTGCAACCACTGCTGCAACTATCACAAAGCACACGGCCAATGGCAGTGACGTCTCTGGAGTTGGCAGTCGCGTCTTTGTCCTCACTGATGGCCAGAACTTTATTTTCCTTTACAAACAGCCTTACCGCCTCTGTCCGGGAGAACAACACACGGATTGCTATGTGGCGAGAACTCCAAGAAAAAAGAATGCCCAGCACTTGCGAGTTGCATCGCTGTAGCCATAGGAGTAGCGAGCAAGGAGGGAAAACCAAAGAAGGGATCTGTTCTCGACAGGTCGAAGAAGACGCGAACTTTTACTTCGCTTACGTCAGCTGACAGAGACTGGCGGAAGCGTCGAAAAAAAAAATGCACGTGAAAGACACGGGGACCAGTAATGGCGAGAAGTGTATACGAAACGACTCGCGCTTATTGTGCCTGCGGGTGTCGTTTGGGGAAGATAACGGACCCTATACCACGGCCGGTTAGACCCATTCTTTGTTTATCGGGGAGACAAGACGTCTTCGTTTTGCATGCATACGGCCGCAAGCTGATGATAGGGAAGTTAGGCAGTGAGGCGAGAGAGGTAGAAGATGTAAGAGAAAAGCACGTTTAACTTCCCAGCGTAAGCGAGAGAAATAGAAGAAATGAAAAGATGGAGAGGATGAAAATTAAGGATGGCCACGGGAGCACTCACGCGTTTAAGCGTTGGTCATTGAGCTAGAGAGAGAAGGAGAGAGAGCGAGAGAATTGAAGAGGAAGGCTGGAAGGTTAGCCGGATATTAGCACCCGGTTTACTACTCCGCACTGAGGTGAGGATATAGGGGTTGGAAAGAGGGCACAGAGAGAAAGAGAAGAAAACACACATACGCAATGATAAAAAATATATAAAGAAAGGTTAAAAAACACTGGAAGGGCGTTGTAATTACAGTCGTTCAGAAAAGCCCGTGCATCGCAAGAAGCGCACGTCCTTCTTGTTCGGCGTTAAGTCATGTCGATCGCGTGGAATTCTCTCTTCCGCCAGAGGTCGCTCGTCCAACTTGTTGAGCGTGTTGCAGATGGATAGTCGCTGTGCACTGTACTGCGGGCAGTCGCACGAAATATGTGCGCTTGTTTCTTCATTGCCGCAGTGATCCCACGCTGCGGTGTCGGCCATCCCAATGCGTAACGCATAGGCGTTTGATAAGTGCGACCCCAACCATAGTCTACTAGAAGGAAGGAAGGAAGAAGCGGAAAGACAGGGAGGTTAGCCAGTTCTTAGACCGGCTGACTACCCTGTGCTGGGGAAGGGGGTAAGGGGAATAAAAGATGATAGAAGAGAGATGTTACAAAAAAAAAGAGAGCAAGAGAAGCAAAAAAAAGGAAAGTAGAATACGACATTGTTTAAAGTCTGTCTATAAGACCAGTTGTCCGCAAGAATCGCAACAACGCTTTCAACGCCTTCTGCGCTGAGGACGGGCTCGGCCAGTGTCCCAGAACCCTTTGTTCCGACAAAGGGTGATTATCAAGTCTATCTAACGCATCAGAAAGTCCTTGTCTTGGCGCATTAAAACGGGGACACTCACACAGAAGAGGGGCGATCGTTTCTTCGCAGCTGCAGTTATTGCATGTAGAGTTGTTGGCCATTCCGATCAGAAAGGAGTAAGCGTATGTGAAGGCCACGCCAAGCCACAGGCGGCGCACAAGCGTCTCCTCAGATGGAGATATTCCTGACCGAAGACGGAGCTGGAGATAGGGATCCAATCTGTGTAGACGAACGCTGGTGAATTCCGCCTAGTTCCACCGCGTAAGCGTGAGTTCACATGCCAGCGAACGAAGCCTTGTAGCTGCGTCGGTTGTGGATAAGGGTATTGGCGGCGAGGAGTTACGGAGTCGCCCTCTATCGGACGCGCCTCGACTGCGTGCAGGATGCCGACGGCGCGCGCCCCATAAGTTTTGCTGTCGGCGCTCTACAAAATCACCTCGTGGGAGCCCTCCGGGACATTTCTGTAGGTACTTTCGAAAAGAAATATGTTCTTTTCTATCAAAAGAATAATTTTCGACGAACAGAAAGCACAAGATAGTCTACAGTCGCTGTCTCTCTGTAGAAAACCGAGCACCCGCTTCACGCGGTCACCGCGTTGGAGACCCCTGAACCGGCTTCTTGCGTGAAAGGTAGTCACTCGCTGAGTGCGAAATATGTGAAATATCTCGTTAGAGTAGACTGCCTGTATACCAAATGGAGCATAACGGAAAGAAGCATCAAGCCAGCGATCGCACGGGTTCGCGACGACTGACGGTGCCTCTGCATGTATGAGCGTCTGCATGTATATGCTCGTACTGATGGTTTCGCTTTTGCTACGAGCGTGTTTTGGCACCGCGGTGTGAACATTAGGCCGCAAAATATGAGAATTTGTGAGTACACAAACTACCGTTACTCGGAAGCTATCAGAGCACTTCAAAAACAATTTCGTTACAACTACGGCTTCGGTGCGCATGGCAACTTTGTGATGTGCCGTCCCGACGATTCAGCTTTTTTTTTTTTTTTTAGGTCTAAATTCGTGTACGTTTCAATGTCATCTGACAAGTTGTTTCGCACTGCGTATTGATCGGCCTTCTCAGCGGGCAAATGCTGCTGCTTCTGTTTCTTTATTCAGTGCATTCGTTTCGTTTGGTGCTCACACAAAACGTGAGCAAATGCAACGCCTTTTTTTAATGCTCAATAATTATCGTTCCATTTGCATTCCATTTAACTTGCCGCTCTCTGTCATCTACAAATTCATAGACCAAAGCTTCACCACTTCCAGATTGCTGGTGGAAGGAGTAGTAGTCCACGAGACCGAGCATGTAGTAGCATGCAACGCTAAGGAAAAGAAAGAAAATACAGTAACGTTCGCTGGACTTGTTCTGCAAACGTCGGCTGTGAACTAGGACCCACGTGAACTTGAAATAGCGGTGAATAAAATAGAAGTTCATTGCAGCAACCAGCAGCCGCAAAACAGGATAGTAAATATTTGACGAGTACCCCAGCAAATTCGGCCGCAGTGTCGTGTCTAACGCCAACAGGGTGGCATCTTTCCCACGTAAATAAATGAGGCTCCAAGAAAATACATGGGGCTGGAGAGGACCAACGTCAGTTTGAGTGTGGCACAAATAAATTTGGGCTTTTTAGCACATAGTGTTTGCGTCAGGGGAACGCAAGCTTGACTGAAAAAATGTTATTGCCAACATAAATGCAGCACACAGCCGCAGCATTTGACTCTCTCGCTATCTATACGTCCACCAGCAAACGTCGCGTAGCTTATGAAGGCGAAACCCAGATGCCTCTTCAAACGGGAAGATTGACGGTCGCGGCGTCAAGTCGAGTGACGCAAAAAATAATTGTCACGTGATGACGTCATCAGGACGTCACAGGTCTCCTAAATTTGTAACTTCATTACGACATCACCATGACGTGACATAACGTGATATCACATGATGACGTATTCACACGACAAGGTCCCTTTGCATAGCCTCCGTGATCGGTGGGCCGATCACGGAGGCAACGCAAAACATTGAAAGCCCTAGATGCTTCATCAAACGGGAATATTGCCCATTGGCGTCCCGTGTCGGCGGCGTCAACACGAGTGATGCAAAAAATAATCGTCACGTGATGGCGTTATCATATGACGTCATCATGACGCCACAGATCGCCAGAATATGTAGCGTCATCATGACGTCACATAACGTGACGTCACATGATGACGTATTCAACGTCATGGTCGCTTTGCATTGCCTCCGTGATCGGACACGGAGGCCGTGCAAAACGGCATTAGGTGCAGAACGCTTTTGGAGGGGGGCGCGGGAGAATCAATACATCGACTGATAAGAAGAAGATCGCTTTCGCCTTCTAGTCATCTTTGACGAGTGCATAAGGGACCCTCTGCGTTTCTTAATTCAACGTATCTAAACGATGACTTGCGCATCTGTTGCCGATTTTGTGGACCCTGAGCACGGGGCCGACGATCTCTTGATCGTCGCACGGGAGGGTTCCGAGATGGTATCGCACGTGGTAAAAGGTAGCGCCTTTTCCATCCTGTGGCAGATAAGCATCATTTGCCGGCGGAAAGCGCGCGTGAGCCATCGTCTCAGTGCGCGCTGTCTGCTACTCACCGAACATCGCAGGCCCAACTAAGTAACGAGTCTTCGTCGCGGAAGAGCTTGTTGCACACAAAAGTCGTATCTGATGGCTACTTGCCGGTTCTTAGGTTTACAACCCATGCTTCACGCAGTTTCTTGTCCCGCGGTTACCGGTGTAGGCTGACACTGGGCTCCGTTGCGTCACCGAGCGGTACTGCGGCACCGAGCGGTAGAGCTCCATGTTCGTGGCCTTCGGAGGCAGCCACTTTATTAAAATGGTTTCAGTTGAATAGAAAATGCGAGAAAACTTCCGTATTTGAACAGACCGCAGCGCATGTGGTATTTGAAGCGCGTTTTCAAAGCACGCGGCAGCGCTCCACAAGCAGCCGACGCGGCCGCTGAGACCACGTGATCCTGCCAAGCACGTCACGCCGACGGCGGCGCCGGCGTTTCCAGTGGTGGACATCGCGGCCAATATCTCCGGAGAGGTCACCGGCATGTGCAGATCGGGCGGCCTCATCCGCACGGTCGTTACCGTATATACCACAATGACCCGGTATGCACTGATACGCTATGCTCGATCTCATGGCGGTGAAGGAGCCTTATGTCAGCAACTAACTGCTCATTAGGTCCATAACGAAATGGCGACATAAGACACTGAAAAGCTGCCTTGGAGTCAGAGAAATAGTCACATATATGCCATGTGGATCACCGTAAGCCACCGTCAAGCCAAACCTTCAAATCATGTGTAAGGGAAATTTCTTCCAGTCTGGCTTAGGATCACTGTCTACCTGCGCTTGCTCGCCCGAGCACTTTTTTGAAAGAGTTTTTCAGGTTAATTGTTAAGTTATGTGTTAAGCTATAATTTATTTATGGTTTCTGTACTTTCACTTTTCTGTCGTGATATACTTGATACATAGGCTATCTGAGTGCTGCGACGCTAGTTAGCTACAAAAAATAGTGTGAAACTCACGACTCTACTCTAATTGACTCTAACGACTCTAATTGAGCTATGGCGTGCCGCCGTAGCTCAATTGATAGGGCATCGGACGCGTTATTCGAATGTTGTAAGGTTCGGTTCCTGTCGGCGTCAAGTTATCTTTTTGTCCACTTTAATTTCTTCGCGTCTATATCCCAATTACTAGCACAACTAACATCCCCTCTACTTTCCTTGGCTTGATTGTCTGTTAGTTCTCATTAATATGGGATGCCTTCTCTCATGCGACATGCATGAACAGATCACGTTGTCACATGTTTACTGTGTATACACATAACATCGCTCTCGTAGATCGGTACTGTGTTTTGTTTTGTATGGAAAAGTTACATAGAGAGTGTGCCGTACTAGTTTCCCAACCTAACACATTACGTATGTCATTTACATAAAATTATAGCAGCAGGATGATGTGCAAATGACTGATAAATACGGAGGCAGCATGCGTGTCCATAAAATTTGAAACACTAATTAAATTTCTCTCGTTTTCAGATCAGCTTCGTCTTGAGGTGCGTCGCTTTCAACCCGCACTGGAATCTGCACTAAGAGGTAAATGAATGTAAAAAAAAGAAAAATCGCCTCGTACCTTAAAAAGTACATAATAAAACAAACCTCAAAGAACCTGGATTATTAATAATGTTTTGACTATTTCCTAAAGGTACCAGAAACAGATGACAAACAAGAAGTGAAATATGTATTCTTTCTCGAAAAACATCCGAGCACCGACTTTTCTTATAGTTTTCCTTGTATATGTTTATTATGACCTTGCAAGTGGGTTTACATGTTTCTCCAAGTTCTGGTAATCTAGTAAACGAAGCGTCCTTGCTTGCTAATGCATGGAGTTAATTGTTGTGTCATTCTGTTAAGCGCTTAATTCGCACCATTGGTGTTTTTATTATTAGTGGCGCGAGCGGCGAGTGACATTCTTGTTTATCTGCCAAGCACTTCCGGTCGAGCACTTACTTCCGGTTTTCTGAATATTCAAAAAGTGTGTTTTAAATATAAAAAAAAATAAAACAGGCAGGAACTCTGTGATTCTGGTTCAAATGAAGATTTATATTGTATACATATGATGTCGGAGCATAACTTTACTTTGGATAATGGTCAATTAATTGCCAGGATAATTAATGAACATTAATTTAATTAGTTAACTGAAAGAGCATGCAGCCGCTTTTCTTGTGGGCAGCTAGGATCGTTGCGGCACCTGGCGGAGCAGATCTGAACCTCACGCTTCTTTCTGCATGGCCTCTGAGATCAGCTTCGGCAGCGCGAGGAAACAGAATGTTAACCCAATGAATACACCAGGGTACACGAACGCCCAAGTGCGTCTGCCACTGTACCAGACACCAAAGTGAGGGATTAGGGTCGCCTCCATGTTTTTTTTTTTTTTTTACAAAGGCATCATGGCACATGTAAGCAATTTTTTTTTCTGCTGGTATTATCGGGTCTGACAACAGATCTACAGCACGGCTGGTGCTACGCGTTTCGTCCGAAGTCGCTGGGTCGCACGGGTGTGGACGCCCAAAACGCAGAGAATAAAAATGGTTAAAGCGTGGGTGTGATGACACTTTTCGGAAGAGCTCGAGTTTCCCTTTCGGGATGGGATGGTTCTCTGGAGGAAAGTTAACGCGCTTTAGCCGCGTGGCTCATTGTGCGGTGCCAGAGCCAGCTCGAAAACTGATATTCTCGTTACTTGCCTGTTACGAAGAAAGTGTAGGATTTCTCCAATTTGTGTTGACAGCGAGCGATTACGGTCGAAGTGTCAGCCAGTGAGCGATACGTTTTCTTTTTTTTTTCTTTGTTTGTCCGGTCATGCTCTAAGTTTAGGTTGTCTCCCGTCGTATTTGTAAACACAAGAAGAGACTGAGAAGCTTCGTTGTTGGTCTTGCGTTCAGACGGCAAACGGAAAAACAATATTGGTGTCTCTGCAGTTTCTTTATCTCTCAAGCGTTCCTGAGCGGCCCAAGAGCGCCGCAGCGGCAATATTTAAAGTCAAAGATACAATATACACAAACAGGCTTTCTGTCTACCGTTACCACGAAGTTTATTAATTTTTTTGAAAAGGGATGATAGCGGCAGGTAGTAATCGTTCTCCTCTAGCCTCCCCATTTCTTGGGGATCACTCCCGAGAACTTTTTGTGTGTGGTAGTCCGCATTTTTATTGTCCTCCATGTTCATACTACTGCCCTCTTCTTGTAGTATGATTATCTCCCGGTGGATTCGTCAGTACTTGCGTACTTGTGGATGCCTCCGTACTTGTGTGAGCTGCGCGTGCACGCAACTCACGCAAGTACGGACGCGTGACCCGTTAGAAACACACACACACACACACACACACGCACACACACACACACGTGTGTGTGTGTGTGTGTGTGTGTGTGTGTGTGTGTGTGTGTGTGTGTGTGTGTGTGTGTGTGTGTGTGTGTGTGTGTGTGTGTGTGTGTGTGTGTGTACGTGCGTTTGTGTCCGTGTGCGTCCGTGTGCGTGCGTGTGTGCGTGTTTCTAACGGGTCACGCTGAATTACCTTGAAATATTTAATGTGAAATGAACACTACATGACACCATAAGGCTTTCGTTGTCAGCACCGGGAATGTTTACCTTTTGCCATTAATTTGAATGTTTTCATTGAAAATAATTTCCTCCATTTCATCATTGGCGACACCTGTGCATAACATTACTAAGCACTTGAATGGGCTCAGCATGCCGTGGTCGCTGTGTTCACAGCAGCACGCCAGTTACGAGTGCAGTCGAGGGAGGCGCAGTACAGCCTGACGAAGGCGACGGCCGCGCTCAACCGCACGCGGGAGCTGTTCAAGCTGTCCCTGGACATCTACCAGAGGGGTGCCCCTTTGTTCCTAGATACGCTCACCATGGAATCAGCAGCAGGTGAGTCACATGCGTACCTGTATATACATGTGCCTATAGGTGACGAAATAGTCAGTAAGCACGTGCTTTTTCGGCAAGCCGGCAACAACTCACAATTTGTGGTCTGCGATAATATTCAATGCCCATATAATAGAGCACTCGTTCGGACTATTTGGTACCCCACAACTCATATATGATTGTGGGGGTACCAAATAGTCTATAACAAATACATATCATAGGATGTTACAAATAGCTGTTTGTAACAACGAATAGTTCAGAAAGTAAACAACCGAGCAAAGTTTTATTGTCATTGAATACATTACTTTATTACGTTACATTTCGACGTATGCACCCGGGTTTTCCGCACACTATCTGAACCTTTTAGGAGCCCTACTGAAACGTTCCGTATGCCAGGGGCGTAGCCAAGGGGGGGGGGGATTCAAACCCCCCCCCCCGAAATTTTTCAATTTTGCTTGCGCATATATACACGCACACATACAAACGCACGCACGAACATACATAAAGTATGGTTGAACCCCCCCCCCCCCCCCGAAAAAAATTTCTGGCTACGACCCTGCCGTATGCCACTCCAATAACTCCATATGTTTTCCGTATATTAACATATGTTTTCCATATATTTCCGTAAGATTCTTACGGAAACATACGGAATAATTGGAATGGCATACGGAACGTTTCAGTAGGGAACACACTGCACGGTTGTTCGTAGCATCCAAACTGGGACATTTGCAAACACCTCCGGCTATTGTGTTCAATGCTATTAAGATCACTTGGTTTTAACTTGTACACTTGCCCCTAAGCCCGTCCCTAAAGAAAAAAGTCTCAGAGGGTTAGATCACGGCCGCGTGAAGGCCATTCTGTCGGTCCCCGGCTGCCAATCCATCTGCCGGGAAAATTGTCATAAGCTATGCTCTCACTGGAATTGCGAAGATATTAGTCAACAGTATTACGATGCAACCTCTGAAATTATAAATGGCATACATCATATTAGTCAACAGTATTACGCGCCAGTTAGAGCTGACGATTGTCTGTAGGGGAATCTAAATTAAAAATAAATACTGATCTTACAACCACCCTGATATATTGAGTGCGAAATCTTTAGACGACGAACAAACACGCAGAACGAAAGTCACAAGCGCCCATACCTTTCGTTTTGTGTGCTTGTGGTCGTCCGAAAATTCTGGCTAGAAATTTAGGAGCACCTTTTCCAAGGTATTGTGCACCATGCAGACAATCAAAGCGACGGAGTCAGTGCATGCGTCCTGGAGGGCACAGTAAGCAGCAGTGCAAGCGCACGAGTCGGCGGGCATTACAAGGGATATGTTCTTGAGAACCCTTTGTATGTGCCGTAAGATGAAATCTGTGGCTGCAAAAACAGCGAAACGGTATTCTCTGGTATGAGACCCTTCTGCCAGCGCCTGCGTGATACGAGAGCAGGAACATTTACGAAAGCCTGCTCATTAATCTTTTTTTTTTGATTGCCAATATACGATGCACTTCACTACAACAATATCTTCGGTACGACCTCTACGAGAGGGATTGAACGAGTGTTTCTTGAAATAAGTGCTCCTGAATGCAACCATATTTTAGACGCTGTGCAAATGAAGGAAGGTTTTTTGCTATATCTTACTGCTTACATCATACGCCGTTCTTATAATCATACCGTCGCTCTGGCTGCTGTAGTTCAATGGCAACACCGGCTACAAAGATGAGCCTCCGTTAACTGTATACACACAGCTAAGCGCGGCAATTCTTATCGCAGCTCTGCTCCCCATCATTCGGCTCGGAAACTGGGCTTTCGATTTCCCGCCATCACGAGTCAGCTCGGACTTCATGAAGACACCGCGTTCTTCCGAAGAGTTCCTGGAGGATTTCTCGGATTTTTGCATCTTGGAGTTATCGACGCCACGGTAAGCGCAATGAGCGTGATCTTCACATCGCTTTCATTAGCCTTTCAATCATTAAACATCAAATCACTACCCTCGCGATATCGATTCGAAGCTTTAAAAATTTTTATGCAGTTAACTCCTCCTCCAGCATTTCTGACGGTAACTTCATCACATTTGCTAAGCTGTACCTGTAGTTCCCATGCCTTGAACGTAACACCTTTCTTTGCTCTTACTAATACATTTAAATACAGTTTCTTTTCGCGTACAATAGAGCTTTGGAAGTGTCTGCCCGGTAACATTCGCTCCTTACCACAAAAAGATAGTTTAGGTACTACTAAAGAGCATCTCACTGACATGTAAACTACTTCATTTTTATTATTGTTGTCTTGTATGTGTTTGTTTTACCATTAGTAGTGTTTTCTTGCATTTTTTTTTTTGTTTGTCGTCTTACCAGCATTATATAATGTTCCCATTCCCGTTATGACCTTCAATAGGGCTACACTATACGTAAATAAATAAATAAAATGAATGTTTGTCGCTGAAAGTCCACCAATATAGGCCGCCTTCCCCAAGAGGAAGCACGTGATCTTTTATGTTCTAATTACACATAGCAACTGAACTACGACGTGAATGTAGAATTATTTTGACAGATGTCTCCGGTAGGCCTCATATCGGTCACTTTCTTTAGACGTGACATATATACATAAATAAGATATGCTGACGAATATTTGCTAAGCGCATCTTCTGATGGGACCGATATACCTGCGAGTTCATATGTATTCACCTTCTAAAGCCGTTGCGACAACTCAACTATAATGAAGCGACACGAAGGCCTTTACCGAAAGGGTCAGGACTCGTAGCAGAACTTTTTATTTACAGCATGAAAGCCTGAGGACTCGTAGCAGAACTTTTTATTTACAGCATGAAAACAAAAACACTATCTGTTACTGCAGTGTAACTGCTGCAGTATATTATTGCGGTACACTCGCCGCGTAATTGTTGCGAGTAGAAGGAGGCCATCTTGGCAAGCAGACGATCCAGTCCTGCCTGTTCGCATAGCGATCGTCATTGCACATATCGCGATATGTGACGTCTCCCGGGTATCTGCTTAGGTTTTAAAGTTTTACCTGGATGAATATGCTCCATAGATGGGGAGAAATATCACTTCCAACGTTAGTGCTATCTACCGTCATCGCTTGCAGTAACGAGAAATGATTTCCTCGCGCCTTCAAGATCAATATGAGAGCCGGCAGGAGGACGTTTGCTTTCCATCTATTTGCCTTACTTATAAAAGAGAGTGAGAAAGAGTTCTTTCTTGAAAAGCATAATGGTTGACTGCCCTATTTGCAAGCAAGTATATTTTACCTGGAGTTGGCTTGCAGAAAATGACCGAGAAGCTGTACCGATAAAGCCTTAATGGTAAGTAGGAATAGTATTGTGAAAAAAAAAAAATGTTCGATAGCATGGTAAAGAATTGTTTGTGTTTGGTAGCGAGCCGCCTTAAGCGATACATTAGTGCACAGTATATGTATTTTTGTATATGCGCAGTAGTCACTGGGAAGCCGTAAGTAGTTTATATTTAACGGTCCGAGCGTCCTACAGCTAGAAGGATAAGAAGTGAAACAGGACAACCTAGAGTTTTTTATTGCCCGATTCTCAGCCAATACCCCAGGATGGTTGTGAGCCGGACATTTTAGGATCTACATCTACATCCACGTCTACATATGTATCTTGTGTGCAGTTAATAAGCGCAGTTTCATTGCATATTCTGTCGGGAAATCCGGAAGCTTGCATCGCGTTTTCTTGAGTACACCTGTAAGTGCAGTTTTCTTACATTTTATATTTCGTTTGTGCGCGTGGGAGAAAAGAGGTAACTATCGTTAAGAATAATATTTCACTCATATCAGTGGTGCTGTCCTTTCAGTCTGCCGAACAACTTTCGTCACCGAAAGCAAAGAGAAAAGAAGGAAACGCTGCGTCGCTGTAGATGAACCGGTAGCCTAAACGCGCGCGGACCTTCCAAGGGCCGCGTGAGTGATACCAGACAGAGCGTTGACTTTGTCGATTCATTCACGGTATTAAGCAATCGCACGACAGACGGAATGTCGCTAAACATGGAGGGAAAGTCCGGCGCTAAGCATGATTTCGGAAACCAGATCTGGAGGTGCTAGAAATCACGAATAATATATTAAACTATAGCTGGTGCTCATACTGGCTAGTCTAAAAAGATTCTAAGTTCACGTGCACAGACACAGCGGCGTGTAGTCTGCTTCTTCTTTCATCTGTTCGTCTATTATCGTTGCCTTGGGTGGCTCGAAACGACTGCTTTCTTCGGATAAGAGCGGTATAGGAAACCGATGACGGCGGTTAAGTATTCAGATCCCGGGGAGAAAGGCGGCGTTGGCCGCAACGGCTGTCACCGCAAGCTCGTTGTACGCATGCGGGTGGCGTCAGCTGTAACGGCCGGTCGCTTTCGTATCGTACAGTGAGTCAGTTCAGCGCCAGATGAACGAATGAAATTTTTTTATTTTGTTTTGTTGTTTCTTCCCTGTTGCTGTTATTATCTACCTTCTTATCAAAAACATGTATTTATTATCTTCTCTCTTCTTTGCAGAAAGCCGGAAGAATGCAGAATCAGCTCAAAGTGTTTCGACCTCATGACGGATCCTTATACAGATGGATACTGGCTAACGCACGAATTATTCTACGCACTAATCGCATACGTCGTAAGTGCACGCATGCGTCCTTAAGATTATAATCTCAAGCATCAGTATTCCGGTTTATAAAGAGTGTGACGAAATGATGTTGCCAGACTTGCATGGAAGTTTTGTGTGCGCGCGTGCGTGTGCGCGCGCGCGCTTGTGTGTGTGTGTGTGTGTGTGTGTGTGTGTGTGTGTGTGTGTGTGTGTGTGTGTGTGTGTGTGTGTGTGTGTGTGTGTGTGCGCGCGTGTGTGTGTGTGTTTGTTTTGTGTGTGTGTGTTCTGCAGACTGTATGCCTTCAGGTAGCGTGCGAGGGATTATTGGTCAGCTGCCAGCTCGTATACAGATCACGTGCTACTACACGTCAACAAGAAAAAAACTGTTCCACACCACACAGGCCGTCATGGCTACGAGCGGCGCTGACCAACACTCCCATGGTTTAAATGCTCAGATATAACCGATAACGTGCAAGGTGGGACGACCGCCGCCGTAGCTCGATTGGTAGAACATTTTACGAGTTATTCGAAGGTTGCAGATTCGGTCCCTGCTGGCAGCAATTTGTCTTTTCGTCCATTTGCATTTCTTCACATTTATATCTTAATTACAACAAATAACGTCCCCTATAGTTCCCTTGGCTTGATTGTTTGTTGGTTCTCTAAAAAGCTCGCAGTAAGGAAGACAATATATATATATATATATATATATATATATATATATATATATATATATATATATATATATATATATATTATAAAGATGTTTATTGGCGGACACTCGGCGAAGATGGACAGCGACAGTCAAGGCGGGGCCGACTCTGCGCGAGCTGCGCTCTGTCCGAAGAGGGCAACCCACTAGAAGGGGCCGGAGAGGACGACCCACTTCAGAGTTCCAATAAGCTTCGCTACAATTACTCCGGGGGCGAAAAGGGAGCCGCCTAGGCGACCTAACAACTTGTCACAATGAGCGGGTCATGGTACGCCTTGAGGCGCTCCACGTTTACAATGTCGCGCCCTCGACGGCGCATGTCCGAGGATGGATCGATTGGTTCGATCAGATAGTTTACAGGGGATGTGCGTTCAACAACACGGTAGGGGCCTTCGTATTTCGGCAGTAGTTTTGAAGAGAGGCCAGGTGCAGTGGTAGGGATCGAGAGCCATACGAGCGCTCCAGGGAGGAACGTCGGCTCAGAAGTGATTCTGTCACCGCTAATGCTCCTCTGCCGCTCTTGGTCATGCGTAGTGAAGGTCTTGGCAAGTTCGCGACATTCTTCAGCAAGTCGGGCGGTAGCAGAAATCGGCGCACACTCAGACCGATCCGGCTTGTATGGAAGGATTGTGTCGATTGTGTGCGAGGGGTGCCTGCCATACAATAAGAAAAAGGGAGAAAAACCAGTGGTGCTCTGAGCGGCGGTATTGTAGGCGTAGGTGACGAAGGGCAGAATGGCATCCCAGTTGGTGTGATCGGCGGCTACGTACATGGAGAGCATGTCGCCGAGCGTACGGTTAAAGCGTTCGGTGAGGCCATTCGTCTGCGGGTGGTAAGCAGTAGTTTTGCGGTGAACAACGTTGCACTCTTTTAGAATGGCTTCGACGACTTCCGACAAGAAGACACGGCCTCGATCGCTGAGTAGCTCCTGAGGTGGACCGTGACGTAGCATGAATCGGTGGAGCAGGAAGGAGGCCACATCGCGCGCTGTAGCCGCTGGGAGGGCGGCAGTTTCGGCGTATCGCGTGAGGTGGTCTACAGCGACGATGGCCCAGCGGTTACCAGCAGACGTCAGAGGAAGTGGTCCATACAAATCGATGCCAACACGCCCAAACGGCCGGTCAGGGCAAGGTAGAGGTTGCAGACCTGCCGGCGACAGGTGCGTTGAAGTTTTGCGGCGCTGACAATCGATGCAGGAGCGAACGAACTTCTGCACGTAGCGGTACATCCCTCGCCAAAAGTACCGTTGGCGGATGCGGTGGTAAGTTTTCGATACCCCAGAATGCGCACACTGCGGATCAGCGTGGAACGATTCGCATATGTCAGAACGCAGACTTCGGGGTATTACTAGTAGCCACTGGCGGCCGTCGCCGCTGTAATTGCGTCGGTGGAGGAGGTCGTCGCGAACGGCGAAATGGTGGGCTTGACGACGCAACGCGCGAGTGGATGGTGTTGCCGATGGATCAGTCAGCAAGTCCATCAGTGAGGCAATCCAGCGATCCTTGCGCTGTTCGGTAGCGATTGTCTGAATGTCGATGGAAGAAACGGCAAGGGGAGACACTGAGCCGTGGGCATTGTCGTCAGGCAAGGGAGAGCGCGACAGGGCGTCGGCGTCAGCATGCTGGCGTCCGTTGCGGTACAGTACGCGGATGTCGTAGTCTTGCAGGCGAAGTGCCCAACGGGCGAGACGGCCTGAGGGATCTTTCAATGACGACAACCAGCACAGCGCATGATGGTCGGTGACGACATCAAACGGGCGACCATACAAATAAGGTCGGAACTTCGTAAGGGCCCAGATGATGGCCAGGCATTCTTTCTCCGTGACGGTGTAATTGGTCTCGGCTTTAGTAAGCGTGCGACTTGCATATGCCACGACATATTCCGGGAACCCAGGTTTGCGCTGTGCAAGGACAGCGCCGAGGCCAACACCGCTGGCGTCCGTGTGTACCTCTGTAGGGGCCGTAGGGTCGTAGTGGCGTAGTATCGGAGGAGACGTCAACAAACGACGGAGCTTCGCGAAAGCGGCGTCGCACTCTGACGACCACGTATTGAGAGGCCCGTTGCTGCCAAGGAGCTTTGTCAGCGGCGATATGATAGTCGCGAAGTTTCGTATGAAGCGTCGAAAGTAGGAGCATAGTCCTACAAAACTGCGCAGTTCTTTGACGGACGTAGGTTTGGGGTACTCTGTCACGGCCCGAAGCTTGGCTGGATCGGGGAGAATTCCGTCCTTGGACACGACGTAGCCTAGTATTGTCAGCTGCCGTGCTGCAAATCGGCACTTCTTTAGGTTCAGTTGTAGCCCGGCGTCGCTCAAACGCGTCAAAACAAGTCTGAGGCGTTGAAGATGCGTGGAGAAGTCCGGGGCGAAAACGACGACGTCGTCGAGGTAGCACAGGCACGTGTGCCATTTCAAGTTGCGCAGAACGGAATCCATCATGCGCTCAAAGGTCGCGGGCGCATTACACAGCCCAAACGGCATGACGTTGAATTCGTACAAGCCGTCGGGTGTGACAAACGCTGTCTTCGGTCGAGCGTCATCAGCCATGGGGACTTGCCAGTACCCTGAGCGCAAATCGAGCGACGAAAAGAATTCTGCTCCTTGCAGGCTGTCAATGGCGTCGTCTATTCGAGGGAGGGGATAAACGTCCTTACGGGTGATCTTATTGAGTCGGCGGTAGTCCACGCAGAACCGCACAGAGCCGTCCTTCTTCGCAACGAGAACGACAGGGGACGCCCACGGGCTGTTTGAGGGTCGAATAACATCGCGGCGAAGCATGTCTTCGACTTGCTCGTTAATTACACGACGCTCTGCTGAGATACGCGATATGGACGTTGCCGCAGCGGTGGTTGGGCGCCAGTGTCGATGTGATGCGTGACAGCAGACGTGCGGCCGAGAGAAGTTTGCGCGACATCGAACGAAGAACGAATTCTTCCAACAGGCAGAGAAGCTGGGAACGCTGGACCGACGTAAGGTTGTCAGCAATTGAGGAAGCAAATACATCAGCGGGTGACGAGTCAGATGTGGAAACAGCACTGAGCGTACGGGAGCTGGCACAGTGCGTGTCACCCGGTGCGTCCATAACTTGTGCGTCTTCGAGGGCCTCCGCTCGGCCGAGACATTCCCCTCGCACCAACCTAACAATGTACGGGGATGGGTTCGTAACGAAAATATCGGTGTCGCCCTGAGTGACTTGCACGGTCGCAAATGGCACCAGCAAACCTTTCCTGGTGAAAACGCGGTCAGAGGGGGAAAGAAGTGCAACGGTGTCGGAGAGACCGGTGCAATAGACGGACACAGCCGTTGACGAGTTTGCAGGAACTGTGGTGTCGTCTTTGACGAGTACTTTGGTCGCAGCCGATAGGACTGTTCGCCGGCGTCAAATTGGAGAATGGTGAGAGCTCTATTTCGGCTGGTGCGCAACGAATTACGGCGTCGTGGCGAGCGAGAAAATCCCAACCCAGGATGACGTCGTGAGAGCATGAAGAAATTATGATGAATTCGACGGCGTACAGAGCGTCCTGAATGATGACACGGGCTGTACACACCGCTGTCGGGTGAATGCTTTGGGCGCTGGCTGTACGGAGGGAGAGCCCGGAAAGCGGCGTCGTCACTTTTCGTAGTAGTCGGCTAAATTTAGCGTCCATAACGGATACGGCAGCTCCAGAGTCCACAAGGGCCAATGTGCGCACGCCATCTACAAACACGTCTACTACGTTCGATGGGCTTTGCTGAGGGCTTTGGCAGTTCGATAGCGTCGCAGCCCTTGCCTCTTGGACTGCGACGACTAGTTTTCCTGGTCTCGTGCGACCGGACGAGGCCGCATCGGTGACAGTGAGCGGCGTCGTGGGGAAGCTGAACGGCGGGTAGATGGAGACGGGCGTGAGGTCGGCGACATAGGCGGCGGCGGCTCGTAATATGGACGTCTGTACTGGCTGGTGACGGTCGATCCGACTCGAGGCGGCTGCATGCGATTGCAATATCGGGCGACGTGACCGGCGCAACCGCACGCAAAGCAGATGGGGCGGTTGTCGGAAGTGCGCCATCGGCTTGCCGGGCTAGGTCCCATCCATGTCGCAGGACGCGAGGGACGGGGTGGCTGCTGGTATGACTGCATGGTGGGCTGCAGTCGTGGCGTATGGATGACGTCGGCGTACGCAGCCGGCACACTCTCTTCGAAGGCCTGAGGCCTGGCGACGGCTCCGGCGTAAGTAAGTGGGGGAACCACAGGGATCGCTGGAGGCGGCCTGGCTACAACTTGCGCGTAACTGAGCGGCGCAGTCGCCCGAGGAGGTTGGTGGTATTCCGGCATGACCTCCGCGATTTCATGCTCAATAGCCCGGCGTAGGGGAGGCAGCAGTGGGGTCGACGGCTGTTCAACAGGCTGCGGGTGAGCGAAGGCCAGTAGAGAGAACTGGCGTGCAATCTCCTCGCGCACGAAGGACTTGATTTCGGCGAGCAAGCCGGAGTGGTCCGAAATAGCCGACATGCCAGCGAGGTCGGCGTCGCGCGATGGAGGTCGACGCGTCATCAGCCGCTGCCGGCGCAGCTCCTCGTAGCTTTGGCACAGTGTGATGACCTCAGCCACAGTGCAAGGGTTTTTGGCGAGTAGCATGGTGAAGGCATCGTCGTCGATGCCTTTCATGATGTTCCGGATCTTCTCAGCTTCAGACATGGTCGAGTTGGCTTTCTTGCACAAGTCCAGGACGTCTTCAATGTAACTCGTGAAAGACTCGCCGGACTGCTGGGCTCGTTCCCGTAAGCGCTGTTCAGCTTGCAGCTTACGAACCGCAGGGCGGCCAAACACGTCGACGATGGCGGTCTTGAAAGCGGACCACGTAGCGAAATCGGATGCGTGGTTGTTGTACCATAGGCTTGCGACACCCGCGAGGTAGAAAACCAAGTTGCTCAGTTTTCCTGCCTCGTCCCATTTATTGGGTACGTTGACACGCTCGTAAATCGCGAGCCAGTCCTCGACGTCGGTGCCATCCGCGCCGGTGAAAACAGGAGGGTCGCGGATGCGGGGGACACCGGGACAGGATGTCGGTGCAGGGGGAGGCGTTTGCTGGGCGGCATCTTGATTCATGGTAGAGGGCACGGCACGGGATCGAAGCTCCAAGGGCATTGAATGCTGACCGTAGTTGTTTGAAGGGCACAGCACTCTCCACCAAATTATAAAGATGTTTATTGGCGGACACTCGGCGAAGATGAACGACAGCGACAGTCAAGGCGGGGCCGACTCTGCGCGAGCTGCGCTCTGTCCGAAGAGGGCAACCCACTAGAAGGGGCCGGAGAGGACGACCCACTTCAAAGTTCCAATAAGCTTCGCTACAATATATATATATATATATATATATATATATATATATATATATATATATATATATATATATATATATATATATATATATATATATATATATATATATATATATATATATATATAGTTTTCGCTTGCATGCGCTCTCCAACTGCGCAGTCCCAAATGATTTTTTACTCGAATACGCAAATGCTTGCAATCGCCACACCCCTCCATAGTAACAACTTGTCAATTACTCATGCACTACGGTCTCTTCTCAAAGCGTTTCAAGCAGTGCGCGAGGTGTATTGCTCCTCTTCCACTATGACATTGTGCTTACATTTATTGACCTCCACCAGTGTTGCGGAATGGGCGTCCCCATACTATTACAATTCCATTCCGGGGAATTAGAACTTGCCCCAATTCCATTCTTTTCAATTCTTCGGAATGAAAAAAACTTAGCCCATTCCCACTTCGGGAGTGGCCGGGCAGTTCAATTGCATTCCTGTAATTCCTCAACGTAGGAAAGGCATCTTGATAGCTTGATCAAGGCTGATGGCTGATGGCCGCATAAGGCTGATGTCATGAGATGCATTAATAACCGCAAAAGTATGCAAAACACGTTACCGAGGTCGAGGGATAGTAGCTTGGTGACATATCTCGTACAATACAAGCACCCCACTAATTCCCATATGGGCAGTTCTCCCGCTAGCTATAGCATTTGCGTAGTCAGTATATTTAAACGAATGGTGATATTTTAATATTGTTTATGCTTAAATGTGTTAATGCTAAAATAACGACATAGCGTATTTTTATGCTGACAAAAGTAGTGTTCAAGAAGACTAAGCAGTTTTGCCACGCGTTTGTAGCGGTCGTGAAGACGGAGAAAACGAAGATTTGGTTAATGCGGAACAAAACCCTCTAGATCCGCTGGTATTAGTTGGAACTGGGCATCGAATACGGCCGCACTCCTCGTCAGCACTTGTCAAGCGCACCTGGGATGAGGAGAACTTTCTGTGTCGGCCTGTGCGCAGGTATGCAAGATTAATGCAAAGCAAATCAATGAAGTGAAGGATGGGGAAGCAGCAGGCGGCTGGGGCGGCATAGAGCCGCGGTTACTTGAAAAATAGAGACAAACTTCGGAGCAACACAGTCTATATAAGGACAGAATTGTAGTAGGCGCGTTGCTTATAAATGTACCGTGCTTGTAATCAGCCAAGCCATTTTAAAAATACTGCTTTGTTGTTAAATTCGAGGCTCTGACTTACTCATGCTTGAAGTTTGAAAAACAGCGCGTAGACGAGAAAACGTGCCGTATTTTCGGAAAAAGACGTAATTTAATTCCCATTCCATTCCGTGCAGCGCTTAATTCCATTCCCATTCCATTCCGGGGTCGCGAAAATGTGGAATGATTCCGGAGTCATTCCAATTCCGGAGTGGCAACTCCGCAACACTGATCCTCCACTGAGGGTGTCCATGATGCTGTATATCTCAAAATATTTCACAACGACAGCGGCACTCGCGAGAAAAAACTGAGGCTCGTTCATTATGTGCCCATTCGTTCACTATTTTCTCCTTGCTGTGCCTTAACTTAACGGAGTCATAGGTATAGATCTATTGTGTTGAAAAAAAATAGTATACTGACACCTGGTACAGTTATATAAGCATGTGGTTAGCTTGTGTTTAGGTGCACGTTGCAGAACGCCAGGTGGTCCATATTAATTCAGAGTCCTCCAATAAAGTGTCCCTCATAATCATATCGCGGTGTTGGCGCGTATAAGACCCCAGATGTTAATCAACTTGTTTATCATTCGAACAGGGGACATTCGATGGCTGATAAAAAAGGAATCAACTTAACTTTACAGCGTCCAGCTCTGACTTTTTTACGGATTACTTAAGATGTCCACTGTGTTTGGAAAAAAGTACAATTCTTCGATGACAATCTTTCTGTTTTATATTAATTCTATTTTACAGAGCCCTTGTAGGCAGCGACTACAAGAACTCCTGAGGGACCATAGGGAAATGAACATCAAAACGTTCCGCCACCAGACTTGCAGTAACATTTACAGGGACGCCATATTCGAAAGCAAGCGAGGTTTGTCGGAACTGTTTCAAGACCTTTTTATCGAGCAAGGCAAGTTCATTCTCGCACTTCATTCTTTCACTTATCTGGACTTGGTCGCAGCATGCATGTGCAGTATCTGCTCATAATCGATTACTGATTGTTGTCATAAAGATAAGTTTTGTCCCCATGCGCCTATTACTAGGTATGCCGTAGTTGAGGCGTTTTGCAGAAATTACGCAAGCAATTGGCTACAGCGCTGTATTTCATAATTAAATCCTTATGCTCCACTAAAAAACAAAAAACACTACTTCAGCTGCTTCGGCGGTGCTTTCTGTCCCTCCCAGAGCTTCTTTTTTCAATGTTCGTGTTTTTAAGACTAATGGTAAAGAACCATTAGTCTTACACTGGCTGTCACCTTAACGTGGAACTGGTCCCGATTACCACTGGGTGCTACGTGTAAGCACCGCTGTGTTTCAGTGACGCAAGCAGATGCATACCATCTTATATGGACATGTCAAGGGTTACAATCGCGTGTACAACTCCGTGTACAACTGCAAGCCGGCCTTCGCTACGGTGACGCGACCAGATATGATCACTAGATATATGATAACAGATTCCACAAGACGCTGCTTCACTTCGTACACAACACCGGTCTGACGGCACGCATTTAATACACATATACACACAAAGTATTATGGCTTAAAATCAAGTCTATATAGCAATTTTAGGAAAGTGTGTTAGCAAAAACGCTATTTAGATGTGGACTGAAGAGCCCCGACGTGGTTAGAGTGATTTCGCAGCTGTTCAGCTCCAAACTATGTCGTATGCTTAATGATCATTCGGTAATTTTCGCGCGAAAACCCACGAAATAAAATGTAATGTTCCATAATGTGTTTTTTCTCCTCTTCTGCCCTTCCTTTAGCGTTTTACCATTTTCAGCTCCCTCTTTCCATTTTGCATCGATACGTCACTAATATTAACGCTTCCCAATTAGATTCGTCTGGCAAAAAGCTGACGTGACTTCTCGGTTAAGCCGAAGCGCTAGGAAACAGGCCAGCTGTGATCATTGCGTGCATTAAGTATACAGGCAACGGTCTCGTGAAATCGAAAGGGCTCAGGACTTCCTTCTAACGATCCGTGTACATTCGCAGCAAATGCACACTGCATTGCTTGTCTGTTCCACAGATTAACACGTTCAATGCCTTCTCGTTACAATATTCCAAGTTGAGTATAAGAGCTGCGACCAGTTAGCTTTTTGTCGCAATGCAGGTGTTTTAACGCCGATGTGTGGGTTCGTTGCGCCACAGCATGCAAACCATATTCTCTCGTTGCAGTGATGTCGATGACACTACATTGTAGGGTTTACGAGCAGTTATTAACGCCTTACCGAATAGCTTATATAGTAGCTACGGTCGCGACGGAAGACCCGCAATTAGCAACACAAGGAAGTTGTGAGTAATAGGCAAGGTAGCTAAACCGATGTTTAACATACAAGCAAGTGTTCGCAAAATGGTATCGATAATAAGAGGCAACAAATCACGTCTAGACAGAGTGCTTCTTGTGTTAGTATAGATTATCGATAAACAGGTATGAGTCAGGGCGTTGGTGGTGCGTCTCAGGTAACTTGTTGTTTGAGGAGTGCAACGGCAGGAAATGGTTATCGGCGTTGTTGAAAAACTATTTAAATTTGATGGTCGAAAGCGTTAGTTTCGCTAATTATGACGAGCGTATTGCGCCGAAACATGAAAGGTTATGGCGGTGTTTTTGAGGAATTGTACAGTACAAGGCACCTACGCGTCACACAAATACTGCAGCTGCTGAGGTTGCTGAAATTGCTGAAATTAGGTTACACTTCGTGGCAGACACCAGAATACGTTCTCTTCCATTAGAGAACACAAATTTTACCCTCAAGGTTTATTTTGTGAGCAGGTATTTTCTTAGAGAGTCAGATGATTTGTCATTTTATATTAGCTTGACACCTATGAGCTCCATTTCCGCTAACATTGTTGAATGCCGGGATTGAATTTCACTCAATGCCGACTACATGTCACTAGATGCTTGTTTACTGGCAAAATGGGTGTACAGGCACATTTTTTTTCTGTTGTTACGGCGACAGACAATAATTGGTGCACTATAACGTGGGAAGCTGCTGTACATTATCGAAGCCCATCAGCTTGGTCTCTGGGGTGCTGCAAGCGTAGCGCCAAAGAGTGAAATGCAACAAATAAAGGCAGTAATAGTTCGCTACCTGTGCAAACAACAAGCGATCTGCAATGACACGGGCATGCCTGCTTCTGAGCCTGCTGACGAGGGTGGTGGCTTTGTCGATAATCTTAAAGCACTGTGGTCACGTGGTGTACCACGTGACGACGGCGAAGGCATACAGAGGTGGGGAAGCAACTCTACAAGTAACCTGGCGAAGAAACGCCGACGTCGCACAGTTTGTGCAATATCCGGGCCGATGGCTTCACGTCATATCATAAAAGGAGCAGAAAGGGGCAGTAAACTGGAATGGGGCTGCGCCCATAAACCCGGTGTAGCACATGGCGGGTGCAGAACGCAATCTCGCAGGCACTGTAAATGAACACCTGCGAAACAGCAGGCGAAGGTGTACGGGTTATCGCTGGAGCCCCGCTGAGCACACTCACGCGTGTGTCATCTTACTAGAAGACCGACGCGCCTCATAATCATATCGTGGGTTTGGCACACGAAACTCTAGAATTTATTTTTTAGATTCTTGCTAGAATATGGAGAGAGAAAAAAACGAGGAAATGCAGGCAGGTCATGTATGCACGTAGACGGACGCCTGAACCCGTATTCACAAAAACGCCTTATACGTTGAAAAAAAATGCCATAAGAGAATATTTCAACCAATCCTGTCCTGTGCTGGAAATATCTCAAGCAAAGCCCGGTGGCGGCCAATAACAAAGAGCACTCAGGTATACGAGTAGCATTGCGAACTCGGCCCCTCGTTGCTTACGCTGTGTTAAGGAAAGGGGACGAGGGATTAAAAGAAAAGAGAGGGGAAAAAATTGACAAAGTTTGCACTAAGCCGCACAAGGCTTGAAACCGCGAAACTGAGTGATTCTGAAGACTAATCTGGCTGCTTCTACGTTATTTCTAGGCCTTAGCTAGGTGATTCAGGTTTTTTCTTGGTTGCTTCTCGGTCATAGCTATTCTTTAGCTAGGTGATGCTAAGTTGTTTCTACGTTGATTCTCAGCGCAGAGATTTGCTACTTAAACCACAGACAGTCACAGACACGACACGGTTGTCCAGACCCCGGAGACAGAAACTCACGCTGAAATCAAGCGTTCGCACCTCCAATAGATCTACGGTAATGTCGTTGGCGTAGGCCTTTCATCGCTTCGGAGTCTTCTCGCAGCCGCCGTTGCCTTTCCCGTTCCCTACTGTTCTCTCAACGTACTCGGTGTCTTCGGGTCACCGCCGTCTGTTCGCAGCTATTTGTTGGGCTAACTGTTGCGTTCTTCATTTTTAGTGGACCAATGTTGAGTAGGGGGTTATACCCAATTTATGTGGGTCATATCCGTTTCTTCGCAGTCATATGTAGGGCTAACTTTTGCCTTCCTCGTTTTTTAGTGGACCAGTGTTGAGTAGTATGATTTACTCAATTTCTGTGGCACATGCCCGTTTATGATGATGATAGTTTTCTGGATCGACTCATGAGGAACGATTCGCTCAACAGCTTCGCATTTAAAAGCACAATTAAATAGAGTTAAGATCGAGTTGAGTATAATGTCGTTGCCTCGTTGTTTATTTGCATCGAGTGTTTTTTTTTTTCTTTCTAAACGGCTTACCGCTCTCTCATAGTAGAGTACGCAGTAGCACGAATCGTCAACCACTTTTCTAAGCACTCAGTCAAGAGGAAAAGAGAGGGCGCATAGGAAGGCAGAGGTTAACCAGAAGTGGCTCCGGCAGGACGCTCCGCAAGGTATACGGATGCAGCAGTGGGATAACAACAGAAACACGGCGTAGACAAGTAGAAAGCAAGAAAGAGGGGCGAAGAAAATTTTGGAGCCCTTCCCGTATTGGGAAACTGGGGGCAAGCGAAGCTTGACGTCTGCGTGCCTGAAATACTACTTTAAGAGCGCAGCTTTTAGGCACCCGTTCCCGCGTTGAGCGGCATCGCCGTCGGCGTAACCGATAGACATGCAAAAATGAAATGAGAAAGAAATATCTAGGATCGAATGGGATTTGACCTCGGGCTCTCCGCGTGGCAGTCGAGTATTCTACCGTAGAGCCACGCTGGTGCTTGAAACTCACTTGCAAAAAGACCCTATACAGGCGTCATGTCGGCCAAGGAATCGCGTTAACCTATATAATATTGCGTGGCAAAAGAGTAAAATAACAACCAGGCATCACACAATGCTAAATACGCAACTAGTGTGTGGTTTAAAGCTTCCCACCCACTGCGAAGTGCTCAGTCATAATTCTTCATCCTCATCAGCCACATGCGGCCTCAACATAGTGTACATAACACCTTGCAGATGTGTAGCGGGTACCTCGCTTATCCGCAGAAAGACGAATAATGTCGTAGTTGGTGCTTTCATACTCAAAAAAATGTTTTATGGCGCAGTGAATACTTTGCATGCGTAATTGTATTAGTTGCCTCAAGAGAGTTTAGAACGCGCTCTAGAAAGGCCGCTCTTCCACCTTTCACTGGGACTGTGCTGCGCGTTCCGCGCAGGTCTGGCGTTTTAGAGCGCAGCTTTTAGGCGCCCGTTCCTGCGTTGAGAGGCGTCGCCATTGGCGTCGGCGTAACCGATAGAGTGTGCGAGGACGAAAGAGAGCGAATGTGGAGTGTGTCAATATCACGAGCCACTGGCCTCTAACGTCGCTTTCTTCCACCGTCACGCACGTTGGCCCCTCATTCGGAGCCTGCGCGCATGCAGGGTTGGCATGTGCACTGCGGCTGGCTTCGCTTGTCGTAACGGGGCTGTCGGCGTTTCGCTTGGTTCGCGACGCCTGCAATGCACAGAGTGGTGTGCGTAGCACTCGACCGCTGGCAGTTTCTGTGGCAATATGTAACGATTGTTACATTGCTACGACTGCGGATAACCAAAACTTCGAACACAGTTGGCGTTGCCCCAACACAAAGCTGCGCTCAGAATTCGCATTAGGCAGTATCGTAATCGTCGGTGAAGTTTCCTTGTTTCTTTGTTTCTATCATTGTTTCATTGTTTCTATCCCCTACGTAAGCGAAACGGTTCAGATTGGTTGCTGACTTGGCGTGAGCGCGCGCCTACGTACTTGGCATAGTGCCTAATGACTCACACTCACATCGTGCTGTCAGGCGTTCATATCCAGGCAACAATGAGATGTGTCCGTAGCGGTGGTGTAGCGGTTACGGTGCTCGGCTGTTGACCCGAAGGTCGCAGTTTCGAACCCAGCCCCGGCGGTCGCATTTCGATGGAGGCGAAATGCTAGAGGCCCGTGTATAATGTGCGATATCAGTGCACGTTAAAGAGCGCCAGGCGGTCGAAATTTCCGGAGCCCTCCACTACGGCGTCCCTCGTAATCATATCGCGGTTTTGTGACCTAACACCTCAGATATTATTACTAAGAATGAAACGTGAGAACGTAAAATGACAACCTACCTTAATATCAGATTGCCATATCAGAAACGGTTGATCGCAGTCGATCGAGAGAGCATCATTTATTGGAAAACGGCTCATACAAATACCTATGTGACCGGTGCACCTTCGAAGGCCGCATCTCTCTACCCGGCCGGCGCCGGCTATTTCGCGTACGACAACGCCACCACCGAAATCTCTCATTACAAGCTTCTCTTCACACGGCCTCCGAGATTGCGCGCCGGCAGGTTTTTCTCCTGCCGGCGCGCAATCTCGGAGGCCATGTGAAGGAAATGATTAGCCACGTACAATGCACAGCGGAAGCAGGGGCGCTCCTAAATGTCCAGCATGAAGGCCAGTAAACTTGAGGCACTTGCGCATAGAGCGAATAATGTAACTTTTTGGACGTGAAGCTTTTTCCTCGTGGCACTGGGCTTCATATGATAGCGGAAGATCGACTGCCCAGTTGGCCCAGCTCGGTGCAATCTTCGGCACTAGCACGGACAGACACATGCAACGTGCGACTATCCTCTCGCAACGCTAATAATTTAAATATATCCGAAATGAAGCATCGACTAACATAAAATAATGACACCGAAATTGCGTCCTGTCGAAAAAAGAAAAAAACAGAGATCAACCAGACGCGCGCTTGACCTGTTACCCCACCCCTCCCCCGTAATATATATACATATTATATATACATTAATCAGCACTCTCAGTATTATAGATTTCTGTTTCCTTGTAGCAGAAGTGGGCATATCGGGGACAAACAGCTATTCCGGCACGCTTTCATCCGAAACTCACTTCTTTTGCCATTCAATCCTAATGCTGAATAGCGGGCTAAAAGACTCGCTTCGTAGACTTTCGTTTATAATGAATAGGTATCTTTCTCTACTCCAAGTAACCGAGGACCGGGCAACACAAGTATGACAACTTAGAGTACATTTAAATGTAAAAGGCACTGAAACACGGGTTGGGTAAGTGCACTTTATCCCCATTTTAGGAAGCGGCATTTGGAGAGCGTTTGTAAAGAAACTAACATACGAGCCTCGCAATCGATTCGCCCATATTTCGGGCCTCTATAGAAAGCTGGGTACAAATGTTCGACGCAAAATAACACACAAGACACAAACGAGGAACGCAATTCATTATTACACTATTTATTCCATAGCCTATTGTGCTCCTTTGCGTCGGGTATTTGTGCTTAGCTCTTGCAGCCTTGAAGAAGGCAAGTCCACTTGTCGAAACGCTGACTCAAGTGACAGCCCTTGTTCACGAATTTTTCATCCCTTTTAGCCCTTGGTGTGTTTCTTTTTAGCGTTTCGCAAGTTGAAAGAAAACAACTATAATCGGATACAGTTTAAGAAGTCTGTAGAGGGCCCGCCAGAGACGACCGAAGCGCTGCAGCCGATCGCTTCCGCGACTGAAGAAATAGTCTCGTTCATGCACTCAGCAATGTTCTCCGAAGGCGGGGTCCGACTCGTGACGTCAGTCTGGAGTGCGCGCCCTTTGGTGCAGGCTTGTGTGCATCCGTCTTTGAGGAGGAAATGCCGTGGAGTCTGTATTCCTCACTTCACTCATTTGCGCCGTCGTTGTTGTTTATTTTCTCTCTCTCTTTCTCTTATAGTCGGCTTCTGTGGGTTGGCCGGCTTTCCGGAGTTCTACAAGCCGGAGTGGATTCGCGCCATTCGCAGCTGGCAGAGAGCGGACGGTTGCTTTACGGACTCCTTGGAAATTGTCGACGACCCGCTCACAAGTAAGGATATTTATCTGGCCCGAAAACTCATAGTGCGCCGATTTCTTCAGTAGGATTAGCTGTAAGTAACGGAGAAAGAAGGACACGTTTACGAGACGCTATAATATCCCAACTGCCGTGGATTTTCCATCACGCTAGCCTTCTTTGCCAGAAAGTTTTTTTGGTGACAGTTACTTGCCCAATCCTTCACAGCTTTCAAGAGGAAACCGGCTAGGACCAAGCGAGCGGAAATACGACTGGAAGGTGAGTTCAGGGTGTATTTTACTTGAATTACCCCCTGTCCGGTCTCCCGATTCAACAGAGAAGTACATGCAAAAAACGCCGCACTGTGTGAATGTGGGAAGGGGGGGGGGAGGTAAAGGCACGTGTGCGTGTGCGTGTTGGCTACATTTGGTGCATCCAGTGATCTTTCATTGATTCCCTTTCTTTTCTTTTTTTTTCTTTTTTTCTCTTACAGACCGCTGCCGACCGCACAAGACAATACTGGGGGCAATAGCGATGTCAGCCGGACTTAAGTATCTGATAAATTCAAATAATTTAACAATAAGTGTTTAAGATGCTCAGACGAGCTTAGGCAGACTAAACACGAAACAAAGCAACCAGCGTGAAATTTAGCGTACTTAAGAAGAACAGCATCGCAGTGAGCATTCTACAAAACGTAAAAAGGCATTTCAACGCAGCTTAAGAAACCAGTCGTTAATCTATAGGGTAGCACAGCCTAATAAAGGATGCAACTCAACACAAAGGATAGCTATTCGGTCGACAAAGGTCATGGCAATTTTAAACAGTTACAAAAATAGGGTACGCGAGTGCAGGACCAACATACCATGAAAAGCGCCTTCCCTTGGAGTGTGCGGAACTTGTTATACTGACGAATAAACTACTTATTTTCCACGTGCGCATGTTGCATTCCAAGGACTGTTTACTTGCCACCATTACACCGGAAAGCCAGTGACCAGACGTAGGCCGTTGTGAGCAGCAAGTCATCGATTCATTTTCATTTTCTTTTTTTTTCTTCATCTTGTTTTCTTTCGGACTCGACCAATCGAAGAGGCAGGGAGGCGCTATGGTGGTACTTGCCTCACCATAGTGGAGAACACTGCGCACTCCTATGCATCCAGATACAATGAAAAGAACTGTTAAAGTTACTTCAAGGGAAACTGGCGTGCCCTTTTTTTTTATTGACATGATGTAAGGAGATGTTGGCGCACAAATAAGGCGCCGGCTACTCCTTAGCTCTTGGAGTACATCTATAGGTCCATAAACATAAAGTACATAGGGTCCGAATTTCTAATCACAATTAACCCGTAGTACATACAATATACAACTTAGCGTAACAGTCAAGACATAACATAACAGTCAAAACAGCATATTCAACATTCACATATATGTGTACACACGGGCATGCGCTAAAGGATAAACCAGGGACACAGTAAGACAAACGCGGAGGAGCGCAAATTTTAAACTGACATTTATTCTTCGTCACTCTTCTATATATACGCATAAGCAGACATGAGCAAGCAAAGGTGGTCACATTGTCACAAACTCACAAATCATAACATTGCTCGCAAAAATTTCAACTCACCGTCAAATAAAGTAATGGACCTGTCGCTTACGCAAGCATTGCCTCTCAAAGATCTATAAAAAGCCTCCATCAACTCCCGGGCTTTGGTATACTACTGCTCTTGCCCAATATTTGATGTTTCAGAAAATCGGCGCGCTCATGTAAGCTTGACACTGCGCTGGCAAATGCGCATTCCAGTTATTCCTAACCGATAGCTCATGTCCGTGTTTGTCTTACAGTGTACCTGTTTATCATTTGGCGCATACCAGTTTTTCTTGAAGTGTGAACCTACTCGCCCAGCTACACGTTTTATTGTTAATGTTACGTGCACAGTGTCAACGAAATTATTTAAGCAGAGCCTACTTTGCGTAACGCGTACGTGCAGAGCTTTACCGTAGGAACCTATACGGTTGCGGCCTTCCCTGGAGCTTTGTTTTCGGGCGGCACGGGCACGGAGGCTTCTTGTTTCTAGACGGGTTGGACAGCGTATGGAACAGGCGCAACAAAGGCCCATCCCACGATCAGGGAAACTCATGTAGCCAGGTGGGTGGTTTCGGGGTTGCAAACCACCCCAAAGGAATTGACATTATGTATGTGTATATGCTATACTGCGCCACATACTAACACTAATCCGAAAAAGTACAAAGGGGAGTGAACACCTCCTCCCTCCGGCAGCCCGGAAAAACTTTCTGGCTACGCCCCTTCATCTAAGGGATCCATGTTACTGCAGACAAGAAAATCATGACTTAAGAAAGAAATAGAAGGAAGCAAAAGACCCGACACTAAACCTCAACTGTTCATTCTAACTGCGAAGCCAGCAGAGTACAACATCTGCGAATGCGAGCCTCAATGTCTTCCAAAACGAATCACATTGATTATCCAGAATCACGAGATTAAAAAAAATAATGCCTTCGTGGAGAATGTTCTCTTTACACCTTTCTTTTTCCTTTTTTTTTCTATCACCAGTATCAGGAATTTATGGGGTTCATGTATACTCTGTGCGTAGAGCGCGCTTGTAAGGTCTAGTCGGCAAAGCACTGGCGCTATGAGCATAGGGTCATGGGCCACGGGCAAACGGACACAGTTTGCTCTTGCTTAGTCGGCATATAAATTTCCTATTTAATAAATGCCGCCTATTACACTCACTCACCGCCAAAATTTTGTGGCGCAGCGGTATAACGCGCTGTGCATCGACCATTCACCGCTGCGATGATGTTGCTTGAAGGGCGCCTCGATTATTATTCTTCCGAGTTTCCCTTAACAGCGAAGCTGCTCAGCAAATCGTTCCTTGTCCAACGAATCAAAACTCTAGCATCATCATAAAAGGGTATGTGCCACAGAAATTGGGTAAGTCCCACTACTCACGACTGGTCCACTAAAAATGGAGAACGCAGCAATGAGCCCAGCAACAAATGGCTGCGAAGTGACGGCAGCGAGCCGAAGGCCCTGAGTACGCACAACGAGAACACTAGGGAACGGGAAAGGCAACGGCGGCTGCGAGAAGACCCCGAAGCGATGGAAGGCCTACGCCAACGACGACCTGCCCGTAGATCTATGAGAGGTGCGAACGCTTGACTTCAGCGCGAGGTTCTTTCTCTGGAGTTTGGACATCCGTGTCGTGCCTGTGACTGCCTGTCGTTTAACTCGGACCTCTCTGCGCTGATAATCAACGTTGAAACAGCCTAGCATCACCTAGCTAAAGCTTAGAAACGACATAGAAGCAACCTAGAAACGACCTGCATCACCTAGCTAAGGCCTAGAAACAACCTAGAAGCAACCAGATTAGACTTCAGAATCGTCCACTTTCGCTGTTTCAAGCCTTGCGCGGCTTAGTGCAAGCTTCGCCAATTTTTTGAAACATTATTAGAACGTTATCACTGCTCCGATGCAGCCGCATTTTTAATTTGGAAAAGAATCGCATTTCGATTGAGAAGGAAGGACGTTAGATGGCTACTAAATGCAGCGCAATGCCACCGCAACCAGTCTTGAGCCACTGTAGGATCTGTGTTAACGCAAGTTGCAGCCATACTCTTTTGCAGACATTTGTCATCATATGGTCAATCTCGGGTCGGCCTTGTTTCGCTGCCTGGGATACTTCCTCTTCTGGAAGTCTATAGGCTTACCATTGACGATAAAAATACAACCATACGTAACTTCATTCAACCGTGATAAAACATGCTTGTTCGTAAAAGACACCCAGAACAAGCAAGCAATATATTAAGCAAGAACGTAGCCGAATACGTGTTACAAGGCAAACGTTTGTGAAGTGCACTTCCAAGATAAGACATTTTTTGCTGTGATAGCATGATTGAAGGCTGGCCTATGCACCCGTCACCCATTCTATCAATTTGAGCTGCATCAACCACCAACATTGCGTACAAGCCCTTATGACTATATAAAATCTTAGTTTGACCTAACAAAGGGAAGAACTTCCAATGGCCGGAATGACTAGAGACATGCGCATACTTATTCTTCTTGAAAGACAACTGATGCTCCTTAGACCTCACGTTGACGCAGCGGCCCGTTTGCCCTATATAAACTCTGCCACATGACAGCGGAAAAGAGTAAACAACGTTCTTCTTAACATCTGGCAAACATGTTAAACATTGCACACAGACGCTAGTTTCTCATCCTTTCAACTAACCCGCTGTTCGACAACCGGGCAATTAGAACTTCATTTGCCCAAAGTAAAAAGAAACCACTTCCACCCAATGCCCACCAGCAATTTTCTTGAGGCCATGAGAACTTATGCACATAGGGCAGGACCACAAGTTTTTTTTTTTCCCCCTGAACTTCCTTTTCTCTTCAGGGACCCTTCGACCTCGTAAACAACTTTTCAGAGTTCCTAGAAACTGCATAGTCTGGGTCCCCTGCGCTTGAAGCCTGGTTACTTGACGTAAGAAGGCCTCATATCAGCTGTGTGTGGACACGACTTCCCTAAAGCTGACCGCCGGCCGGACACAGTGCCCTTGGCTACTTTGAATGGTAAGATCTATAATGTGACATGTGACAAAGGTTTGGTAGAGTGGGGCAAATGATGCCACATTGTCTTCCAAAAAACCATAACCTCAATTAGGAGGAGTGAAATTCATCAGACTTAACTAGCTAAAACGTGAACTTTAATCCCTTGCCAACTTCCTTAAAAATCTCATGTACACAACCTTCCTGGTGCAGCGTCCTCTCTCAATGAGTACAATAAAGTCATCTATATATCGAAACACCTTTGTAGCTACACCCATACATCCCCGCTCCAAAACGCCAGAAGAAAGTTGCATGCAGATTCCTAACCTTTGAATACAAACTTTGCCATCCCGGTACACAACTGTTGACTGAACGTAACAAAAGATAACTTCAATTTTTCCTTTCGTAATTCTTGCTCCACCTCGCGGGATTATGGAGATCGGATATGTCATATTCGGTGTCCATGTGCTTGCACTCAGCCACACTTTTTACCCTGCATGACATCCTGGCCGATGTCGTTTCTGTGGAGGACGCCCAAGCTTGTACCCATTCCACGTGGGAATGCCCCAAACTGCCCGGCCTACCTAGAATACCCCCCCCCCCCGCCTCCCAGTGGAAAGCCGCTCTTTCCAACACAGTCCTGGACGACCAGCGAAGACTCATTGACCGGGCCAGCCGGAGAGTAGCAGAAAATCGAGCCATGGACTGAGCGACTCTTGAACTTCACAAGCAAAACGTACAAAAATAAAGTTTTCTACTGTATAACTACTTCAAGTTGTCAAATAATTAGTCACCGCGCTGCCGTTTGCTGCTTTCAGGTTAACTCAGCTGGCAGAGAGACCGCCCCTCTACCAAAAAGCGTTGGTGCCCGGTTCGATCCCCCGACCATGCAGAGAGAATCTGGCGTCAACTAGGATGCTGTTCGTAGAAATCTCTTTGGAGCTACAACCTGTCCTCCACCTTGCGGGATTCCTCAGATGATTTGCAACACCACACATCACAAAACGTTTCGGTCTCCTCTCTAATGACTTTATTGCACCCCTTCAGACGCTCGAAACCGCCCTTTCAAACGCAGGGTGCCGGACTCCTTTAGATAAGAGTAGGGAATCTGTCGAGTAGACAGAACTGTTGACCGCTGGGATGCTTGCCGCTCTCTGCCCGAGGTGCGGTACAGTGGGAACTCCTGTCGGCTGTATCCGCTGAAGCTCTTCGGAGGAGCCGACGGCGTGCGCCTGGCTCATGTACTTGACGTCAAAGAGAACCTGCTGGATGCGAACCTTCGCCAGATCTCGCTGGTACTTTGCCATCTCACGTAGCTCGGAGGTAATCTGCTGGCAGAACAGAGCCTCGCCATCGGTAAGGTCACTCGCGGGTAGATGGGCAACCTTGCTGGAGCTTGCGCTTGGCCCGGTGTGGTTTCCTGCCTCGGCGCTAATGGAAGGGCCTACGACTCTGGACGGTGACGGAGTGGTTGATAGGCTGCTCGTTTCGTACGAGTGGCTACCACTGTCGACATGGTTGCTTTGTCGTGGGGTTGTACGCTGAAAAAGAAAGAACCAACAACGTTATGCCTTAGGGTAGCATGCGAGGGTTTATTAAGGAGATAGCCTTAGATGCCTCATAAAATGCGAAATTCGACCGTCGACGTCATCATCGGCGGCGTCATCACGAGTGATGCAAAAGGTCATCATCACGCGATGGCATCCCCATGACATCACACATCGGCAAAATTTGTCTCTTCATCATGACGTCACATGATGGCGTCATCACATGACATAGTCGCTTAGTTAAAGGTGGGCCGATCACGGAGGCAGTGCAAAAGCAGGTGAGGTGCAGAACCCTTGCCATGCCTCCGATCCTAGAGGCCGTGCTAAACAAGGCTAGGTGCAGGACGCTATCGGAGGTGGGCGGGAAGATCACTACACCGACTAAGAAGAAAAGAACGATGGTTTTCGCCTTCGAGTCGTCTTGAGCGAATGCACCAGGGAGCCAGTGAGCTTTGGTCAACTGCCACCTCGTGCAAATATCACGTGCCACGTGACGCCCTCTGGCAAAAAGTGTTTTCCTCACTCGCCGCCTTCGCTACGAGCGGCGCTAGCTGACACTCTCAAGGATTACGACCGCAGAAATACCTAACGAAGTGGACAAGGCTTTCGTCGTAGCTCAATTCCGTCCGTTGTAGCTCAATTGGTAGAGCATCGGACGCGAATTTCGAAGGTTGTGGATTCGGATCCCCGCTACGGAAAGGGTGCTTTTCCTTCCATTTTAATTCATTTCAATTTAGGTAATAATTACTACACCACAGTTAAAAATAATAATTAATGTCTCCCATGCTTCCCTTGGCCTAATTGTTTGTTGGATTAATTTGGTCGTCTATAACCTCAGAAACGTCATTCTATATGCGATACACTTTAAGTCTGTGTATATACAGGGTGCTTCTTTTTTTAGAAAAGACAGATCTTTAATAAAAATTCTAGGACAGTCACGCTCCAGTAGTTTTCGCACACGTACCCTATTTCGAGGCGGAAATACTTTGCCTCAACTACAATGGCACTGACGAGACTAATTAACAAACACTCGTTAATTAAGTTTTAATTACTGACTTGAATGCAGTTGTTTATGTTAGAAAGTTTTAGTGTATAATAATTTATTGCGTATCCATTTTTTTTTTTTAGAAATCACAAAAGTTGCACGTAGTTCACGATATTCATAGTCGAATTGCAAGAGCGAAATCAAAACTGATCGCGCCCGGCACGCTCGAAGCGTGGCTCCTCTGTTACGTAACACAGGCGGCGCGATCTTGTACGCGTTACTAAAACGGACGGAGGGGGTCCATCCGCTTGAGTCGCACGCGATTGGTCAATGTGAGCCGTGACGAGCGCCGCGACGTTGTCACGCGAGCCGTGGCGTCACGTGTCTGCTTTCGGACGGAGGCGCAAGAACGGTAGAGACCGTCCGAAACGAAACGAATGGATTAAAATGGCTGCCAGACGGCTCGGATTGGATTGAAACGCAGGCTTCCATTTCTCTCACTGGCTGTTTGCTTCCCCTCGTTCTCGCGAACCAGTTTGTGACGTAAAGCACTGACCGCCTCCGTCCGTTTTATGAACGCGTACAAGATCGCGCCATCGGTCGCGGCGCGACGAATTCATTCAAATTTCCTCACTTCCTTGTCACAGGTAGTTCCGGTCTGACGTAACAGAACGGTCGCGATTCGTGCGCGCCGAGAGCAATCAGTTTCGATATCACCTTTAAAATTCAATGACGAATATCTCGAACTTCGTGCAACTTTTCTGATTTCTAAAAAAATGGTTATACCATAAATTGGAACGTACTACAACTCTGTAACATAAACACCTGCCCTCAAGTGAATAATTAAAAGTTAACGAGTTTTTGTTAATCAGTCGCAAACTGAGTGTCATTACGCTGCGGCAAAGTATTTCCCCCTCGATGTGAAGTACGTGTGCGAAAACGACGGGAGCCTTACTGTCATAAGATTTATAAAAAATATCTCTATTGCCTAAAAAAGCTTCCTTTATATGGTATCCACGTATTTTGACGGTTATTCGCTTCACGCTGTTGTGCGCGCATTTCGACGCCGTCGACACTTTTTTACATAAACCACGTGTCGCGAGGATGGGGGCAGGGATTTAAGTCTCCAGTTAATACACATCGCCATGCGCCATTACACTTTCGAATACACTTCCCAATACAATCATTTGTCTCACTCACTGAATTCTTACTAAAGCAACTGAAGATTCAGAGAGAGATAACATTTTAGTATTGTATAATGAGTTATTGACCCGCACTAACGTAATATGGTATGGACCGTGCAGCCTGCGGATTGCACGACAATGAAAGTATTATGTTTTGTTCCAGCTTGCACGCAATCATTTTTTTTATTATTGGCCGGCGCCGGTACAGTTCAGTTCTAATAAAAAATTGCTGGGGTTTAACGTCCCAAAACCACGATATGATTGTGAGGGACGCCTTAGGGGAGTGCTCCGGAAATTTCGTCCACCTGCGGTTCTCTAACGTGCAGCTAAATCTAAGCACACGGGCCTCAATCGTTTTCAGCTCCATCGCATAGTTCAGGGCTTCTAAAAAACATGTGACGTATTAAAAATAAAGAAATCGTTTAATATATCGGTTACTTCGTACAAGCGTGCAAAGCGGATGCGGCAACGCTTTGCACAGCACCGGACACCTGTTCATCTCGCTCTTTACTTTCCTTCATTTCATGTAGCTGTTCAACATTATCTCGTTCTCCTCAAACCCCTGAGTATTTTACTTGGCTGTTTGTATAGTCAGCTAGTCTTAGTGTCATGAAACACTCCAGAACAGGTCCAGGAAGCTCGCAGTCAAATATGAGCTCCGTTGCCTGGTTAGCGCACACGACTACCAGCTAAATTATGACTTACTTACCTCTGGAACTGTCGACTGCCGTAGCCTTTTCGTCGGCAGAGGTCGTAGTGACGCCGTTCGAAAGCCATTCATAAATGGAGAAACGACGGGATCTCGAGTCAGCGCCGTGGATTCTGACCCGAGCGCGAAGTGCTTGAGGGGCGAACCGGTTGAATTGTGATGGCAAGCGGGTCGCTTCCTCGGGCTACCCGAGCCCTCCTCCTCCGAGGAGTCCGGCGTCGAAGGCAGGATCATGTCGTTCTCGCAGTTGTAGCTTGGAAACACCGGGTACACGTCGGGAGCCTCGCGCTTCACCTCCTGCGAGCGCGCGTGAAGTCGCACACACGTTGACGTTACAACGTGGCAAAGTATCTCCAACAATGGGGCATCCAGGAAATGGGCCGCGGATCAGGCACGAACCGACACGTCTGGTACGCGGCCCGGTCTGCCGGGATCATGCGCGTAACCGTACAAAAGAGCATACTACTCGCTGTCTTATCCTACCCTTTGCCGTCGTCGTCGCGCTAGTAGTAGTAGTAGTAGTATACGCCTCACGCAGGTTGCAGTGAATAAAGAAATAATAAAACGAAATATATTTTCTTGGAGAAGCGGGACTTGAACCCGGGTCCCCCCGGTCCGAAGGCAAGCGTCATAACCACTGGGCTATAGGCTCTTTTTTTCTTCTTTATTGCTGGGCTATAGGCCCATGCTTGTAGAATCGGGTGTAAGTGCGTGCATTCAAGTGTAGCGGCGGATTTACGACACCACGTGATTTCGCTAGCCAATCACATACACTAGCCCGCTTACAGCTTCGCTGTCGGGAGGTTCTCACGGCAGACAACTGGCAAACTTTTTTTTAACAGGAAAGTGTTTTA
Organism: Rhipicephalus sanguineus; assembly: GCF_013339695.2. NCBI lineage: Eukaryota > Metazoa > Arthropoda > Arachnida > Ixodida > Ixodidae > Rhipicephalus > Rhipicephalus sanguineus. The sequence goes on from NC_051178.1 coordinate 188,444,049, forward strand.
TGCCGGGCTATACCAAGGCTACACTGACATATTTCCGTCACGGATATGACGCTGTACGATATACACTAACAGATGACAAAGAAAAAATTGGCCGCGTATCAGCGTGCTGCGCTGTAAATATCGTCGAAAGACGATAGTCTTCTGCCGGCCGTTTCTGCGCCGTTTCAGCGCAGCCTAAGAAACACTAGCATTTTCAACGGAGCCTAAGAAACACTAGGGTGTTTAGAATTACGTATCTATGTATTTTCTAGTAAAGGAACACACCACCGAAGACTTACGTATTGATGTTGCGCCTCGGATATGCGTAATTTTGCTTTTTGATTCGACAATGTTCAGAAGTATGAAAGCAGCTACCAGTTCAAGATGGCTGGGCGTTCAGCAAGTGCTTAAACTTTGGCCGGGTGGCTAAATCGTGCGACAGACAGACAGAGACACAGACCAAAATTTCTGCGTATAAGTTCCCCGAGAAAGTCTATCGTCTTTAAAAAGAAGCTAGAGGAAAGAGTTCCGTCGGCGGGAGTCGAACCTACGACCCCCCACTCCGCAGTGCTCGGCGCGAACCGACTCGGCCACAGACGGCACGTTCTTCAGCATACTAACGGCGACCTATTTATATACACCATTTACCGTTGGCAGTACTCAGAGATCAGTGGCACTCCAGCGTGCTTTCGTTATCACTAGAGAGATGGCACGAAGGGCTCGAAGGGTGCGCTTTAAACGTCGTCGCCCCGCGCGTTGCGATGCGCGCGCGCATCCACGGGGCACGGTTACCCGTGCGCTTATCTCGTGATGGGGGTTGGTTTGTGCGTCTTGTGCTCTCACAGCAAGTTTGCGTTGAAGTTACAGAGAGCACGAAGGTCACTTCGCTCACTGCAGCGGCCACTTTTGCGAAAGGAGCGCGCTGCCCACACGAATAAGCTACAACTGTGACAGTTCGCGCTCATCCTGTATATAATTAATTTGTGCGTTCGTTTCATGCGTCCTCCTTTGTGTTTGAGCAGCGCGCTTTAACTGTCGAGCTGTGACAGTTGTTAGTTCGCGCTCGTCCTGTGTATGTTCTTTCCGTGCGTCCTTTCTGTTCGAGCAGGGCGTTGCGAGTTTCGAGCTGCTTGCCGTTCTTCGCGTGACATTACAGTTTGTTGCTATGGCGTTCATTCCTTCGCCCTTGTGCCCAAACAATGCACAACGAACGCTCAACTATGTCTGTGAAGACATGTTTCGCTTTCGTGTTATGCCGATTCCTATGACAGAGGGATGAGCCATGTTTTTTCTTAGAGTGTAACAGCACAGCCCAGACACACAGGAACACGACGAAAGACCATAAAGAGATAGCAAGAAACGAAAATCGAGACTGCAGTGGGTCCACCAAAACCTTGAAATAAACAGGGCAGCTGACGATATGTCACCTCTTCGTTTCAAAGAAGCTGCCAATTAAAGAACGTTAATATTATCATCAAACGAAACGGCTGTGTCAGAGAAACGAAAATTAACTTCTAAGGCTATGCTTTTGCGTATTGCGGTCGCCGGAAACGATTGCAAGAGTTATTCGAAGTGGACCAAAAAGAGAGCGACTATTATGCGCGCGATGACTTCGGGATTGAAATCTGCCGCGCGATGGACCAGCTCCAAGAGAGAATTGAAGCACTGGAGAGAAGGCCAGAAAATAACGCAGAAACCAAAGGAATCAATATTGCTACAGAAATCATAAGGCGACTCTTTTGTGAGCAGGCATAAACGGCATCAATTCATCTTTTAAGCACGCTAAGCGGTCAGAGCAGTACAGATCGAGGGAATGTGAAAACAGTCGTGTATTTTAATGTTATACTTGGCCTCGGACTGCGTTGAATGCTTGGTAGACTTTCCCGATATTTCTTTGAGGGTCTTCGAGACTCGAGTAGCTATATTTCTTTATTCCAGATCACCGATTGCCCCGCGCCATGAAAAAAAATGAAAACGATAATGAATTTTTAAAAAACAATACAAACTAAGTTCGTGGATCCGCTACCGCATCAATGTCCAGCAATCTTCACGTTTGTGGCTCTAAGTGCTAGATAGGCAATGTCTCTAGAAAGGTTCAGGTTTTGTTGTTTCAGATCAGCTTGGCGCGAAGGTCGTGAGAACATTGTCACTAAGGAGAGAAGATACGAATCTAATTATGGTTGGGAGCAGCCCAAAGAACGAGGACAAAGACAGCGAGACAACAAACGCGCTTGTCATCTCGCTCTTTGCTGTTGTCCCGCTGCTTCCAACTATGGTATGTTCTCCCTTTGTGGTGATAGCCAGAGCTTGAGTGCGCAGAGAGCGACACCATCTTCGCCAAATTGCTTTGGAGAAACACACCCTTTCTATCCGTGTTGCGAAATGGAGCCGACTATAGTGACAAGGATGCAGCGATGGCGTAGTGGTAGAGTATCAGCCTCGCATGCAAAAGGTCCGTGGTTCGAATCCCGGTGCCGGACAATTCCCAACCGGATTTAAAAAAAAAAGATCCGCGTGATGATGGAATTGTGTAAAAAGGCCTGGGGTGCAGCCTTACTGGCGACCACAGCCAGTAATGCACTCCCTCACCAGAGCAGGATTGGCCACCCTGGTATAGTACTTGGCCACTACCTCCCACATGAATACACTAATTAACCCACGGCCCTCAGTCCCCAGCGGTTGCGAAGCAACTGACCAAGGCGGCGGTCAGACCTGCGACGCAGCAGAGGGTGCTAAGAATCTCTGGGTCCGGACAGGCCGCCATTGGAATCTGAACTTGGCTACGTATAACGCTAGAACTTTATCCAATGAGGCGAGTCTAGCTGTACTATTCGAGGAATTAGAGGGTGTTAAATGTGACGTAATAAGGCTCAGTGAGGTTAGGAGGCCACAGGAGGCTTATACAGTGCTGAAGAACGGCCACGTCCTATGCTATCGTGGCTTAGCTGACAGAAAAGAACTAGGGGTGGGGTTCCTTATTCATAAAAATGTAGCTGGCAATATAGAGGAATACTATAGCATTAATGAGAGGGTGATATGTATCGTAATTAAGTTTAATAAGAGGTAAAAGATGAAGGTGGTACAGGCCTACGCGCCTACATCCAGCCATGATGATCAACTGGTTGAACGCTTCTACGAAGACGTAGAATCAGCAATGAGTAAGATAAAGACACAGTATACTGTACTGATGGCCGACTTTAATGCAAAGGTAGGCAAGAAGCAGGCTGGAGATCATGCAGTTGGGGAATATGGCATCGGCTCTAGAAACGCCAGAGGGGAGTTAGTTACTAGTAGAGTTCGCAGAACGCAATAATTTACGGATCTTGAATACCTTCTACAGAAAACGGGCTACTCGTAAGTGGACGTGGAGGAGTCCTAATGGCGGAACTAAAAATGAAATAGATTTTATAATGTGTGGCCACCCGGGCATTGTACAGGATGTGGAAGTAGTTAACAAGATCCGATGCAGTGACCATAGATTGGTAAGATCTAGAATTCAACTAGACTTGAGGAAGGAACGGCAGAAACTGATACGCAAGAAGCCGATTAATGAACTAGCTCTGAGAGGGAAAGTACAGGAATTCAGAGTTTCACTTCAGAATAGGTACGCGGCTTTAACCGAGGAAACCGACCTTAGCGTTGACGCAATGAATGATAATCTGACTAGTATCATTAAGGAGTGTGCAGTGGAAGTCGGGGGTACAGTCGTTAGACAGGACACTGGCAAGCTATCCCAAGAGACGAAACACCTCATTAAGAAACGTCAAGCCATGAAAGCCTCAAATGCAGCAGACAAAATAGAGCTGGCGGAGCTTTCGAAGTTAATCAATAGGCGTAAAGTAGCCGACATAAGAAAGTACAACATGGAGAGAATTGAGCATGCTCTAAAGAACGGAAGAAGCCTCAAAGCTATGAAGACAAAACTGTGCATAGGCAAAAGTCAGATGTATGCATTAAGGGACAGGGAAGGCAAGGTCACAACCAATATGGATAGAATAGTTGAGGTAGCGGAACAGTTCTACAGAGATCTGTACAGCAGCCGAGACAGTCAGAATGATAACGTAAGAAGCAGTAATAGCCCAGAGGAATCTCACATCCCACCAGTATTGACAGGAGAAGTAAAGAAAGCCCTAAAGGCAATGCAAAGAGGCAAAGCCGCTGGTGAGGATCAGGTAACATCAGACCTGTCGAAAGACGGTGGAGAGATTATTTTAGAAAAACTGGCCACCCTGTATACGAAGTGCCTCTCGACAGGGAGGATACCAGAATCTTGGAAGAATGCCAACGTCATCTTGATCCATAACGAAAGGGACGTCAAGGACCTGAAAAATTACAGGCCCATCAGCTTACTGTCCGTTGTCTACAAGCTATTTACAAAAGTAATTGCTAACAGAATTAATACGACATTAGAGTTCAATCAACCAAAGGAGCAGGCAGGATTTCGTACAGGCTTCTCAACAATAGACCATATTCATACTATCAATCAGGTGATAGAGAAATGCGCGGAATACAACCAACCCCTATACATAGCCTTCATAGATCACGAGAAGGCATTCGATTCGGTGGAGACATCAGCAGTTATGCGGGCACTGCGGAATCAGGACATCGACGAAGCCTATATAAACATAATGGAAGAAATCTACAGCGGATCCACAGCCACTATAGTCCTCCATAAGGAAACCGACAGAATCCCAATAAAGAAGGGCGTACAACAGGGAGACACGATCTCTACAATGCTATTCACCGCGTGTTTACAGGAGGTTTTCAGGGCCCTAGACTGGGAAGAATTAGGGATAAGAGTTAATGGAGAGTATCTGAGTAACCTGCGATTTGCTGATGACATTGCATTGATTAGTAACGCGGGAGACGAATTACAGCTGATGATTACTGAACTGGATACGGAAAGTAGAAGAGTAGGTCTGAAAATTAATATCCATAAAACTAAAGTAATGTGGTACAATCTCGCCAGAGAACAGCGCTTTGCGATAGGGGGCGAGACACTGGAAGTTGTAAAGGAGTACGTCTACTTAGGACAGGTAGTAACCGGGGAGCCGAACCATGAGAGTGAAATAACTAGAAGAATAAGGATGGGATGGGGCTCATTCGGCAAGCACTATCAAATCATGAATGGTAGTCTACCACTCTCCCCCAAGAGGAAGGTATATAACAGCTGCATCTTACCGGTACTTACCTACGGAGCAGAAACCTGGAGACTTACAAAGAGGGTTCAACTTAAACTGAGGACGACGCAGCGAGCGATGGAAAGGAAAATGCTAGGTGTAACCTTAAGAGATAGGAAAAGAGCAGAGTGGGTCAGGGAACAAATGGGGCTTAAGGATATCATAGTTGAAATCAAGAAGAAGAAGTGGGTATGGGCCGGGCACGTAGCACGTCGGCGGGATAACCGGTGGTCATTAAGAGTAACTGACTGGATTCCAAGAGATGGCAAACGCGTGAGGGGGAGACAGAAAATTAGGTGGGTAGATGAGATTAAGAAGTTTGTGGGTATAACGTGGCAACAGAAAGCACAGGACCGGGTTGATTGGCGGAACACGGGAGAGACCTTTGCCCTGCAGTGGGCGTAGACAGGCTGATGATGATGATGATGATGATGATCATGATGATAGTGACAAGGGGCGCAACCTCGTGCGCGTTTTATAATATAGCACCAGAGTCCTTCAGTACCTTTGCTTTTTAGAATAGTATCGAAGCATCCTGACAGAACGTACGTACATCCTCGCCGCAAGCAATCGGTCGAGCTTCGCGTAAACTTCACGAATGGGGGTTTACGCGTGCGCCTCGACCCATCGCGTGTGGTGACGACGTGTGTTCATTACGGAACGCATACAATACCGCGCCCCACTTCTCGGTGGTGCGTTCACACGATGTCACACCTGCTCCTGAGAACGGCGCTTCAGAAAATAGGGGCCAAACAACGAAAAGTTCCTTTCCTTCGACCGCGTCCTCACCTTACGTGAGGCCTCCTTACAGCCAAGTACCGACGGAGGAGGCAAGCGTACTCTGAAAGCTCCCTTCACCCGTCCTCGCGGGAGGAATGGTTGCCGCGCTTCTGCGTTCGAGATTATCGAATATAAGCTTTGCTCACAAGCGCTTATTCTGCAAAAAAAAGTTGGGTCACCACATCACTTCCAAAGTGAAGTGTTAATAGAGAGACGCGTGTACGCTTTCTTCCAACTGCGATTACTAAATGCGATTAGAGAAGTGAGTTGGGCTAGTTGGTGCGAATTAACTGTGGACATATCTACTAGCGCGAAAAACACAAAGGACGAGGTAAAGACGGCAGACAGGACACAGCGCTAAACTTCAACTGATCTTTTACTTCCACAAGACACAAGAAATCACAAGCTGCGCAGGAGGCTGCGCCACACGGAAGAAAACAGCCAAACACGCCCCCATAAACGTAACTACATTTTTTTACTTTCACATGCCCTAAGTTGATGAATCGTGTGATAACTAATCCAACGGTTCTATGCGCAGATTACGGTTCAAGTATGCGCACTCCTTGTTGCTGAGGGCCAGCGATGGTGCGCTTACACACCGATCACCCGCTTTTTTATGCAGAAGGCCTCGTAGATCTCTCTGTCTGATTGCCCTCGCAACCGCCTGAGCACACGAGCGCAGTGAAACTGTGCTTTGCACGCGCACCTTCGGCAATGGTCAGCAAGATGGCCAGCGGCAGCTACGGCACTGACGGATGCCCGGTGTTCCCTCAGACGGTCGTTTAAACAACGGCCCGTCTGGCCGATGTAGCACTTTCCGCACGACAGTGGAATCATATACACCACTGCGACTGAGCATTCCACGAAGCGCGTGACATGCTTTTTCCCACAGGCTCGAGCACCCTCCGTAGCATTCACCATACGGCACATCCCAGAAAGTTTTCTCGGTGCAGTGAAGTAAGAAACCAATCCTCAACTATAATTCGGCCCACTCTAAAACTGTCAAAAGGGGAATAGCAGTGAATAGCCTTCGAGCCGCCTTGCACAAATCCTGTGAGCACCAGGTAGCAAGCAGTGTAATGCACCAAGTCAATAGGCTGAGAAGCGCCGGTTTCCCTGACGGCACCATAGTGTCGGTAGCGGAAAGCCTCATTTCAGAGGTTAAGCAGGCACGACCCACCACTGGGCTTAGTGAGCAGGCAAGGCAGGTGCGCCCTGTACCGGTGCCGTACATGCACAGGGTGTCGCACCGCCTCAAAATGGCAGCACTGAAATGCGGCGTCTCAGTTGTTTTCACTGCACCGAGAAAACTTTCTGGGATGTGCCGTATGGTGAATGCTACGGAGGGTGCTCGAGCCTGTGGGAAAAAGCATGTCACGCGCTTCGTGGAATGCTCAGTCGCAGTGGTGTATATGATTCCACTGTCGTGCGGAAAGTGCTACATCGGCCAGACGGGCCGTTGTTTAAACGACCGTCTGAGGGAACACCGGGCATCCGTCAGTGCCGTAGCTGCCGCTGGCCATCTTGCTGACCATTGCCGAAGGTGCGCGTGCAAAGCACAGTTTCACTGCGCTCGTGTGCTCAGGCGGTTGCGAGGGCAATCAGACAGAGAGATCTACGAGGCCTTCTGCATAAAAAAGCGGGTGATCGGTGTGTAAGCGCACCATCGCTGGCCCTCAGCAACAAGGAGTGCGCATACTTGAACCGTAATCTGCGCATAGAACCGTTGGATTAGTTATCACACGATTCATCAACTTAGGGCATGTGAAAGTAAAAAAATGTAGTTACGTTTATGGGGGCGTTTTTGGCTGTTTTCTTCCGTGTGGCGCAGCCTCCTGCGCAGCTTGTGATTTCTTGTGTCTTGTGGAAGTAAAAGATCAGTTGAAGTTTAGCGCTGTGTCCTGTCTGCCGTCTTTACCTCGTCCTTTGTGTTTTTCGCGCTAGTAGATATGTCCACAGTTACTAAATGCGAAAAGCCACCGTAGTCGAGCGCAAAACGTGGTGCGTTCTAGCAACACTGTGCACGCACGCTCGCGTCTCCCCGCAGTGGTGGTGTGGGACGGTTGCCTCGGAAACAAATATCACGTGGGCTAGCTGTGAGGTGAAGCGCTCGTTCAGGGCCAGGAGCGGACCTAAGGGCGCACGCAGGTAGCCCCAAAGCAACCTTAAGCTGAGTAAGCGCCAAGGAAGCCTTCACCGAGGGCTCCTCAGTGAGGAAGCTTTCAGAGTGACATAAGGCGGCCTCACCAAAATGAAAGCTTCCTTACTGAGGAAAGGAACGTTTCGTTGTTTGGCCCTAGGTCTAGCTAGAAGATTCTCCTACAGTGTTAATAAGTGAAGCGTAATTGAAATAAATTTACACAGAAGATTAACAGGGGAGGAGTGTGAATATAAAAGCTTTTAGGGGCGAAGGCCCTTAGGACCTAGCTTTGTCGTCGACTCTCGCTGTCCGCTGTCACGGTATATAGAGAACCGTTGCTATAGTCGAAACATACGTGTGTATGTTGCGATTACGATTACGATTATAAAGTCTCAGATAAAAGTCATATGCAGCACTCAAAAAACTCCTGAAATCTCTTAATAAAATGAAATCGAGTAATAATTAAAGGCACTGTGTTCCCGAAATCAACAAATCTGGCTATCACAATTCTGAAGGATGTGCACAGTGGGATGTGGAAGGTGTCGTGTCTGACAGTTTGTCTTCAACGAGAAAGCCTGTAAATTCCGGCTGACCTTTGTTTGCGTAGGCTCCTCGTACGTCAGCAACGGCTCGGCCGCGTTCCCGCGTTCTTCAGTTCACGTCGGTTTCTGGCGTCACGCGGCCGATTTGCGAAGCGTTCCCGTCGCGGCGTAGATTTGCTTTGACCAAGGTGACTGCTGTTTCTTTTGTTATTTTTTTATCCTTCTTCACGGTGTAATGCCCGATTTTCTTGGTGATATTAAGGTCGAGGAAAAAACGTAAGTAATGTTTTGCGCACCGAATTCTATAGGGTTGGAACAAAGGCTGTTGCTGATTTTCGTGTTCGCAGGGCTTTGTTATACCAGGTTTGCAAAGAATAAAGGAAAATGTTTCGCTTACTTAAAGTAAGTGTTGACTTCCCACTAATTCTAGAGCGGGCTAGTGAGCCATTGTTGATATAATAATTGCTGCGGTTTTACAACCCAAACCCACGATATGATTGTGGCGGACGCCGTAATGGAGGGCTCCGGAAGTTTTGACCATCTGGTGTTCTTTAACGGCCACCTAAATCTAATTTCACGGGCCTCTAGCATTTTGCTTCTATCACAATGCGGCTGGAATTCGAACATGCAACCTTCAGGTTAGCAGTTAAGCGCCATGACCAAAGCGGCGAGTCGAAATGAATGCGTGGTTTCATTGTCTTGTCTAGTTCCTTCTCGTTTTACTCGTTAGTGTCCCTTTAAGGCTTGTGCTGGGGCTATCTTCGTCGCCCCAGCTCTTTGCAGTATACATAAATTGTTGTAAGTAAGGATATAAGCAAGTAAGTTCCCTTTAAGTTTCTCATGAAGGAAGGACAGTCTGGTGATGAAGCGACGTCTTTCGATATTGCCACGCGCGCTTCTTTTTGTCATTTTTATGTAACTATTCTCGGGGACAACTTTCTGTGGCGATGCAGGGAAAGCTACGGGGGCGGAGCGTCTGTACATGTACTGCTACGCGATGCAGTCCGGTTTGGCGCGCGTCTCGTAACGCCGTGGAAAGCGATGGCTAGCGTTGCATCCTTCAAGGTACGGGTAAAAGGCGCGACTTTTTCACGCACGCAAAAACGAAAAGTGACGACGTATAAAGTAAAAGAAATACAAAAATCTCGATTGTGTGCGCTGCGTTCAGTCTCAAAAAGCTACATGTAGAAAATGAAGGAGTATTTTATATATCTCACGCAGAATATACGAACGCAATTGTGGGACTACATTTATTAGCGGTAGGATACGTGCATTGTGGCTCGGTAGCTTTCCCTCCATTGCCACAGAAAGTTGTCCCCGAGTATACTCCGTCGCACGCATAGCCGCCACCTTGCGCAAGCCGCGCCCTAATGTCTGGGAACCTTCCATATTATCTTAGAATCTTCTTATAGGCTTGAGCGCGCAAACGTGAACAGTTGAGGTTATTCTCGAACTAACGCGGCCACCAGCGATAAGGGTGGAATATTCGATGCTGTATGAATAAATGCCGACGCGCCTTACCGCAGAGCAGATTATCGACAGACGACGCTCTGTTCGCCGCTATCAGTGTACAGCGTGTACAGCTGTAGTTTGACTTCCCGTTTCCCGGCCACAAGTTCGGCCAAATAAAGAGTTTCATCTGGAACACAGTGACTGCTGCCTTCGTCGACGTCACGACCTCGTGACAATATCAATGTGCAGAAGTAACATCGTATTCTTATTGGATAGCGAAGCAGATAGTTTTTCGAGGGTGTCTATGGAAAAGAAGCTGAGGCTTCGGGATCTCATGGGAGAACGATAATGCTATAATAATAAGGCGGTGAGAGTACAGGGAACCGAAATGCCGATGGCTGATGAATACAAATAACGATAATCCGTAACTACTACCCCTAAAGTATTATGCTAACGACAAGGATATGGAGCAGCGCAGATGGTGCTAAGTGCCTTGGATATTCGATAATCAGGCGGAAGGCGGATTAATGTGTTGTGGAGGATAGTAAAATTTGGTTGGAAAATTGGTCTATAAAAGTATACGAAGCGGCACAGCGTATTACAAGTGCGCGATGGAAAGGAAGTGAGCTATAGAACTACGTAAGGCTAAAACAGCAAAAGTATTACTGGAATTAAAAGCGCATGCAGTGAAATGCTCGTTCTTCGAATACATATTATAGGGCGTCTGAAAACGCTACGATGTCGGCGAAAGATTGCCGATGGCAAGCATTCATACGTAGTGCACAGAAATAGTGAACAAACCACTGAACCGGTCTTGTTAAGTCTGCATCGAGTCTGAGTTAAAATAGGATGTCGTTACAGGATTTTCTCGGCGAAAGGCTAATCATGGATTCTGTGAGGGCGAATTAGAATTGATGGTTGCAAGATTAGTGGTTTAAAGCTTCAGGTGCAGCAGAAGGAAAGGAACATGATTTTTTTTTTTTTTTTTGTCAATCGATGTACTGTAACATGAAGGTTCTTCTCAATACGAAAAGCCGCGAACCTTGAAGGAATACCGATATATCATTTCCGATATTTCGTTTTTAGTGTTGAGTGACGGTCCTAGACTTTGAAACAGCAGAAGAAATATGCTGGCAAGCACAGGCGGGCGCAGGGTTCTCCATTGGGGAGAGGGGCAAGTTTTACCTTAGCGACACCCCCGCCCCCCTTCCTTCGTTGGACGATTCCTACAGAAGCAAGCTTCACAACGGGTTCCCATTACGCATGGCAGGCTTACAAGGGGCGTGCAGAATGAATTTTTTTCTACTATACCTCCCAGTTCTGTACCATTCTGTTTAGATATTCGTGAAAAGCAGTGTTTCAGCGCGTCATTCCCGCTGGCGGTCCTTCGTGCTATGTCAAAGAACATGCAACTTCGACAGGATGCATAAGAAGACGGATAAGCAAGTCAGAAAGGGCTGTTTTGTTCTTCTGTCTTTCTTTAAGACAGCGTGACCGCTGTCGCATCCTTTGCAGAACGAAGGATCTGTCTATTTACATTTATATATGCCCGGCAGTGCTGGGCAGTATCGAAGATACATGTATCTTAGATACTCCTTGGGTATCTTGTATCTGTATCGCGATACGTCACGCAAGACGAGTATCTGTATCTGTATTTCCGATACATTCAATAATGCATCGTGTATCTTAAGATACAAGATACTGCTGTAGAAACAACACCGAGCGAAACAATTAACGGTGGCTGAACTACGCTTCTCAAGCTGATACTGCTGCTACCAAGCTGCTTGAATAAAACTAACGACAGTGACATTCTTTTATATACCTGCCAGAGTTCTCCAGCGAGGGCAGGCGATGAGGTCAACGCGTCCCTGTTGGTGGAGCAAAGTCACGTGGTGGCGCTCGCGCGATCTCGACAGAAACAAGCCCGCGAACGTCTACGAGCAGTAGAACTTAGCTTTCTCGCAATTTGTTCTTTCTTTTTACTTGTGTCGGTACCATGACGTATTCTAACGCGTACGGCACCTTTCGGGAAAATTCGTTGTCGAAGTTTCGAAAATTCGTTATCGAGTAGTTATCGAAGTTTCCCTTATGTGGTGCTTCGTTACGAAGACTGAAGAATACACGAACGGGGTTTCTTTGCGTCTCGCGGCTTTCACACGACAGCGATTAAAAAGATCTCGTGGATGTAAGTGTGACTTACATACGATGAGATTGACTTATATGCAAATGAGATTTTAAACACTGTCGCCCCACCGGTGCTGATGCTAGATGCCGTAGAACAAGCAATTACGTAACTAAGATATCTTGGCGTACTGTATCTTTGTTCTTGCTGCTCAATTATTCAAGCGGTTATTTTGATCATAATTTTATTGTCAGCATGAGTGCTACTTTTTCTGTCCTCCGTTTGCATCCTATTTAAAGAAAGCCCGCGAAACATGGCCACGTGATTGCCCTCGTGCGCTGCCGTACTGCAGCGCTCTCTGAAACCCGCTTTGAGCGAAACAACCGGCGCCTGGACCATGGCGAAATGACCGGCCGCGGCTTTGTGCATCGGCTTCACAGTGCGTCAATATTTCTGACGACCGCACACGGCAAGGAAACGCCATCGTCCTCGATATGCTGACAGTTCGCGCGCCGGTCGTTATGATCGAAGCATATTTGAGAGCGCTGAAGTAGGGTAGCGCACGAGTGGCACAGTCACGTGGTTTCATTTGATATTTCGTGCGCTTTCTTTTAAAATCGGAAGAAAATCACCACGCAGCAAGTACGTCGCCACCAAAAATTGGACCGGTCGTTTTGGAATGCCCTCTACGACGTGATGGCACCCACATGGTCCTAAATGAATATTAAAAATGATTTTTTACTTCAGTTAATCACAATTGACCTCACTTAATCAACCAATTAACCGCCATACAGTATAAAGCATATTATAGGGAGCACCACATGACGGTAAACAATACTCCATTGGTTTCATTCAGTCGCGGTTAAAGGGACACTAAAGAGAAACAGTTAATCGGTTTAGATTGATTAGTTGTTCTTTCAGAACTATAATGTTGTTAATTTCACCATAATAGGTGTATTAATAAAAGAGAAAATGAAGTTCAATGTTTCATTTTTAAATTTCGCGCCATAATAGACATAGTTTAGTGTTAGCGTGATAGCGGGTGTTAAGGGCGAGACAGACGGTACGATTTTCCATGCGATTCGACGTCCGACACGGCGGAGGGGAAAACCGGAATGGTGACCTTTCATAGCATCGTACAGCCCACCATTCCCTCTCCCCCACCGCCGCGTCGGCCGTCGGATCGCATGGAAAATCGGACCGTCTGTCCCCCGCCTTAAGGGAATAGCGTTACCGTGCCGCAAACGTTGGTTGCGGAAAGCGTGTTTTAGTTTATCGGGATAGCGTTTACGTGCCCAAGCCGGGACGGTGGCGCCACCTAGCGAAGGGTGAATGCATTAAAAAAAAGTGAAAAGAACAAAACCGAGAATGCTCGCCTGTATCCCCGCACGTAGCAATATTACTCATTTTTTTAGTGAAAATAAAAGTAAATAAATAGGAATTAAGCACCAAAAGCGAAAATTTTCATGTTGCAGACTTGTTTACACCGATCTTCTAGATAGGCCTAGGGACGTTCGGAATTGGAAGCGATCTCAAAAACTACGCTAAGTTATCCGTAGCACCGTGTCGTCGAAGCTACCTGAAGGCAAGCGAAGCCATTTCGCACAGTCGTTTGCTACGAAAGAAGTGGATCCGTCCACATTCACGCTAAATTCAGTTCTAAGCGGGCGTCGAAAACCGCCGCCATGTTTTACGTACACTACGTTAACCACGTAAACACGCTAACGCTAAATCTGAAAAATAGCGTGCGTACGGTAAACGCTACGGGTCGTTTACGGTACTGCGCATGCGCACTTCGATCCCGCTATTCCGGTAAGCCCGCTATTCCGTTAAACCCGCTAAACTATAACTGTCTAATCTCCACGCGTGACGTTACGGATTTCAAGGTGTACTTATCGTATTTTGGTGCCATTGGCTGAACAAAATTTCCTCAAACTTGGTTTGTTAACTCTATTGCCCCCTCAGAGGACAGTGTAGTTCATTTTTACCGTTTAGGAACTACATAGGCCCTATTAGGCGCCGTCAAAATATGTGACGTCACGGCGAATGGTGCGGAAACTTCAAGGTGGCGTCACCACCCACATTTTCTTTTTGCGCGATTTCTCGCTTACTAAGGAGGAGGAGGAGAAGAAAAACAAAGACAGGGAGGTTAGCCAGTTCTCAGACCGGCTGGCTACCCTGTGCTGGGGAAAGGGGAAGGGGGAGTTAAAGATGATAGAAAAGAGATGTTACAAAAAAAGAAGAAAAAAAAGAACAATAATACGATAAACGGCACTGCTTAAAGTCTGTCTATGAGACTAGTTGCGCGCAGAAAGCGCAACAACGCCTTCAAAGCTTTCCGTGCCGAGGACACTGTCGGCCAGTGTCCTAAGATCTTTTCCTCCCACAGTGGACGATTGTCAAGTCTATCAAACACATTGGACAGTTATTCTCTTGGTGCACTGAAGCGAGGACACTCACAGAGAAGATGGGCGTTTGTCTCCTCACAGCTACAGTTATCACATGTCGGGCTGTTATCACACCCCGAGCCACAGGCGGCACAGGAGCGTCTCCTCAGCTCTAGTTATTCCCGACGGAAGACGGAGATGTAGATTCGGGTCCAAGTTGTGAAGACAGGCGTTGGTAAATTCCGTCGAGTTCCACTGTGCCAGTGTCAGTTCACGTGCAAGTGAACGAAGCCTTGTTGCGGCGTCCGTTCTTGACAGCGGTATAGCTGCACAATGGAGAGCATCATGGGCAGATCGGGCGGCTTCATCAGCACGGTCATTTCTGTAGAATCCACAATGGCCCGGTATCTACTGATAGTTCATGCTGTGCTGCTTCTCAATGGCGCGGTGATGAAGCAGTCTTATGTCGGCGACTAACTGTTCATTTGGTCCATGACGATATGGTGACATAATGCACTGGAGGGAGTCGGAGAAGACTCTGGAGTCTTCTCCAAAGAAGAGTCTTTGGAGTCGAAGACTGACCACGCCTGTGGCGTTTCTTCAACTACGAACTCTAGAGCAGCACGGATGGCGGTGAGTTCTGCAGCCGTCGATGATGTCAAATGCGACGTCTTGAACTTTATGGTGACGGATTTCTCGGGTATGACCACTGCCCCTGCTGAGCTTGTAGAAGAAACTGAACTGTCAGTGTAAATGTGAAGGCGCCCACTATGTTTTTCATGCAGGAACAATAGAGTGGCTTGTTGTAGGGCCAGATATGACGACTGTATATAAGCGTCTTCTTGCAGCAAGCGTGGTGGTTTTGGTATTGCGAAAGAGTTACTAATACGAGAAAAATATTTTCGCTCTTTAGTGTCCCTTTAACCACTTTTTTAGATATTTGAGTCTATAGTTACGTGAAATGACCTGTAAACGTATTGTGGTTGATACGCAACCGCCTTGACTAAGATATATTTTTTTTTTGTTTTTTTTAGGTGACCGTAGAGTTTTTCGCTGTTGCAAATCACGAGATAGTCGGAGCCATAAGTGGTGATAGAAGTGCTATCCTGCAACGCTTTGTGCCACTACAATACGCCTGAGACAATTCTCGACGGCACTAGTTCTCCCGCAGAAGAAATTTCAAAAGATTGCACGTTAGTAAATATGTTGCTAACGAATACTTTACGCCATCCATCAGATAAGTAGAATATAAAAATCATTGAAGTTTTAAGCCCTCAATGTAAAGATGCGTCACGAAAAATATCTCTACCAGCGTTGTTGCTGCATTTCGGGTGATACGGTATTGCCAAAACGGTAATACGCTTACGGACAAGGTAGAAGTGCACAACGGTATTTGCGCCATCGTGCGGAGGCTTCTTATTGACTTTCTTGTATCCAGATGGCAACCCGCTAGCTGGTCGGCAAGCAGAGAAGCGGCACCCATTAATTACAAAAGTGTCAAACAAGAACCATTGACAGCGCAGCGTATAAAGAGCTCTCATGCTAGCTGAGTTGTTTCGGAATGAAACTAATATAACTTCAGCAAGTAAGACAGAAATCTGGGGACACAAAGAGATATTTTCTCAAAATTACACAAAGTTGGTCGCAGTTAAGAAAATTCCGATTGAAGATTTTTGTTCATAAGCGTTTCCTGCTTCATTTTATCGATATGCAAAAGCAAATTTGCAAATGTATCAAAGTATTATAAGATACAATTGGGAAGTATCGTATCGGATACAAATATTCCGGAAGTATCTTGTATCTGTATTTCAAATACTTCTTGCCTGAGTATCTTGTATCGTATCGCGATACAATTTCAAAGTATCTTTGCCCAGCCCTGATGCCCGGCTATACATGAGGAACTTCCGTGATTTCAAGACTATAGCTGCGCAAATGCGGGCAAGATCTAAGAACGTTGTAACGCACAACAGCGCTGCATAGTAAATCTTTTCTTCGTCCTCAACCTCTGGTGCGCCTCACTGCATCACCACAATGCATAGCTGTAGCTATAGCTAAATTATCGACGTTGCTCTGTGCTTGTGCCACCGAATCCACCACCGATCATTTTTGTTCTCGACAACCGCACGAGTCGTGAGCTAACAATGTAATACTCACCGGATACGGCATAGGCGGCTGCGAGCTCGTCTCGACGTTAACGGTGCCCCGCAGGAACTCCCAGCACTTGTAGTGCTCCCAGCGAGAGATGTAGGCGCACGGCGACGTTCGAGAGCCCTCCTCCTTCTTCATCTCCTTCACGAAGTAGTCGCGCAGCGTCTTGATCTTGTCCTTCACATTCACCACTGCGGAGAAGCGGAAAAACTCAGGGTTAGGCACACACCCGGCACGTTACCCGTCGCAGCCCATCAAAGTATCGCAGAACGCTTGCCTTAATTGTGCTGACAGACAGGCAAACACGGGAAAATCGTACTTTTGGTAAAGCAAATGTGTGTTATCGAATTCGGACAGATGTACGGAATACCTGGACAGCTTTCCCGCCGAGTAAAGCTGGCGCGTCACCCACGCAAGACAGAAATGTATTGCAAAGGGTTACTATCACTCAGGGAATACCGAAGACGCAGCGCGCCAGGTACGCCAGGTCTTAAGGATTTCGTTGGTGAAAACATTGAAGGATTCCGACCAAAGGGAAGGATATTTACCGATGCTTTGGCTCCCACACGGGAGTCTTGTTCACAATGAAGGGCGAAACAAAAAGGCAATGAGGTTATATGCCGTTGAGTGCATGGCGGAAGGTGCAGGCGTATATCGGATTGCGATTTCCCTCGTTGCGATTCAAAGTGCGTGCCCTTGCCTGGATATGATGTCCGGATATAAGAATATGTTTGAATATAAGAGGTTCGCTCGAGAAAGCGAATAGCTATAAACAGCTGCCGTTCCTAGATCGCTACGTTCTCAAATACGGAACAAACAATTATCCTTGGCTCCCATTAGTGAAGCGAAACACAGTATTAAACGAACAAACCATCACCTTATGTTTATGTCCACTGCCGCGCGAAGACCAGCTCCCAGCGACCTCCAATCACCATTTCTAACTTGTTTTTAACATCATCATCATCATCATCATCATCATCATCAGCCTGTCTACGCCCACTGCAGGGCAAAGGCCTCTCCCATGTTCCGCCAATCAACCCCGCCCTGTGCTTTCTGCTGCCACGTTATACCTACAAACTTCTTAATCTCATCTACCCACCTAATTTGCTGTCTCCCCCTCACGCGTTTACCATCTCTTGGAATCCAGTCAGTTACCCTTAACGACCACCGGTTATCCTGCCGACGTGCTACGTGCCCGGCCCATATCCATTTCTTCTTCTTGATTTCAACTATGATGTCCTTAACCCCCGTCTGTTCCCTGACCCACTCTGCTCTCTTCCTGTCTCTTAAGGTTACACCTATCATTTTCCTTTCCATCGCTCGCTGCGTCGTCCTCAATTTAAGTTGAACCCTCTTTGTAAGTCTCCAGGTTTCTGCTCCGTAGGTAAGTACCGGTAAGATGCAGCTGTTATATACCTTTCTCTTGAGGGATAGTGGTAGATTACCATTCATGATTTGAGAATGCTTGCCGAATGAGCCCCATCCCATCCTTATTCTTCTAGTTATTTCTAGTTGTTTTTAACAACGCACTGATAACTCACTGATATTACACCACCTAGAGTTCTTGAGAGTGTTGCCCAATCTCGCCTACGCTGCGCGCGCTACGAAGTGGCGCGCGCGTCTCCCCTCTAGCCCGGCCGTGGCCCAGCCCACTCGGGATCACGCGTCTGAAAAGTGAGACGCGCGCTTCAGACCAGCCGTGTTCTGCCGTGGTCCGTCCCATCGTGGACAAACTAGAGGGGGGAGACGCGCGCGTCGTGTTCGCCTCTGTAGTCCGACGGCTGCCCAACTTCGCTTCTTCCACCGCAACGGTGCCAATAGGAACGACCAGCCATGATTCCGTTCAAACACAGCAGTTCCAGCGCGGCCATGAGTGAGTGAACAGAGTACATCAGGAAGGGTTTGAGAACTCGCTGTTTTGAGGTACACTAATTGAAAGATTCTCAGACGCATCTCTAACGTGTTTCTTTCAAGGAGGATTTAAAAAATTGGTTTCCAAGAAGGATCTTAAAAAAAATTCTGGAGTGGGAGCTATCGCAACGCATTACCGACCAAAGGTGAAGCAACAGTTTGCCCCTGGTTAGAGTTACTCTATATACTCCTACTACCTTTAGGTAGCATATATGGCTCCAAAAGGAGCTTTGTCGGTGTACTTCGTTGCCTTCATCAACTCTACGCCTGGTTTGTCTCGGAAACATGCTCTTTTCGGGCGGGGCCCTCTTGGTAGGTCACTCTACTCTTGGAGATAAAGAAGGTTTTGTTCTGTTAATGTAAGCGCTAGGCTAATTATAAGGTAAGAGATCGTTGTTCCCTGCGAAAGTAACCCATTGACAAGACTATTGGTGAGTTGGTTTCTCATAAAATCTGCCTAGATGTAGAGGTTTCTTAAGGGAACCTGTAACACAAAGGCACACGTCGAGGACTCAACAAACTACCCATATTAAAATGGTATGGGGCGTGTGAGGAAAACGCTGCTTTTTCTTCGCCACACGCTAACGTTTTATCTTGCCACTGGTAAGATGGCGGATTCTTGGCTTCACTTTCGAGGCATATCCTCCACTCCAGCGATTTCTTTTAATCCTCATTGGTTTCTTTCTGCGGCGAAGCTGCTCAGCGTGGCCTCCGCGATTAGTTCCGGCAACGCTCGTTGACGGAGCTAATCGCGGAGGCCACGTGCTCAGGAAGGAAATTTCGCGCCGAAACTTGGTGCGGCGATAAAAGCCGGCGTGCTAAGTGCGATGGCGGAATCTCCATCAAATGCTGCTATCAAAGCAAAATGACAAATGAATTTATATAAAAGTTACACTGCGTTCGTATCACTCGAACAAGCAACAACTCGGACGCGCGTATTTTTAGCAAGCGATTTGTTATTTCTTTATCTTCTCATCAAGTTATACCGGCTCCACTTTCAAGGTCAACTAGAGTTTGTATGACTGCAGTGCTGTAACGTGGCGCTGGTACAGTGAAGTGAACCGTTTTCTTTGTTATGCTTGAATTATTGTTTGTTAGGTAAAGGTTACCTTCCGTGGGCCTCACTGGAATACGCAGGGACGTCTCGAAGCGTGTGTTTTAGCCATTACTCTGTGATTATTCTTTCTCGAGTAGCATTTGACTATCCCCACGTTGGAAGCCAGCAGGAGCTAAAACTAATGGCGTTTTATGACACCTCAAAAAGCCGCCTCAGGAACGCGCATGCAGCGGACCACCAATAAGCTGGGCTTGTATACACAAAAACATCTTACGTCAAAAATTTTCGTAAGATAATGTTTCAGCCAATCACAGTGCTGAACATATCATTAGCAAAGCTGACCAGCTAATGGCAAACCGCACTTACGAAACAGAAGTTAGGTTGATTCGGCCCCAGATGCTTGCTATTACGGACAAGAAGAAGCCGCGGAAAGAATATTACATTTTCACGTACTACGCCACGTTTCACCACGTGGTGCGGTGCGTCCATTTACAGCTTTAGCTGCCTCTATTTAAATGACAATGCTCGACGCAAGCCGCTGTTTCAGCGTTTGTCGAGCTGAATAAACGGTACAAAACTTAGCATAAAGCGTCTGAAAATGTAAATGATGCACACGCATACCTCTGAAATGGTTGGGCTTATGGTAAAGTACAGTGCGCGTACGAGAAGGTACGGTTCAAAATTATTTTCTGGAAGATAGTGGTAAGTACCTTGCACCGCGATGTTAAAGGACCGCTCACGATGCTTGGGAACCCCAAACGAACAAGTGCAATGCGAAAACGGGCGAAATTTAAAACAGAAAGCTGTGCCTCCTTCCCTAAGAACGAGACCCGCTTGGACAGTGTGTGAAAGTCAGAAGCACGTATGCCTGCTTCACAGGCCATGTGTAGGTGGTGTTGCACAGGCTCGCCTACGAACGTCGCTACCGAGTCTGTGCATTCGGTTCTATATCCAATGCGGAGTGCGCAATGTCATCGCCTTCTATATTTTAAGTGCGGAGCACTTTTGGGGCCCAGCTTGTCGTCTATCCATACATCTCAAGTGGCGTGATCACGCTCACAGTAAAGCGCTCAGCACAGGCCATAACAAGGCTAGCAATGCTCAAAACCGGGTTAAAATGAACGAATAAGGTCTAAAATAGCATAATTAACAGAACCCTCCATGCTTACTTCAAACATTGGCGTCATCGACGCTTTGGTAAACGGGGCAGTGGGAACTCTATGAACGGGAATCGCTGAATGCCCGTGCTACGCACTTCCTGAAGTTTCACAGTAGTGGAGCTGCCATATATATTGTTACAGTGGGTATATATATATATATATATATATATATATATATATATATATATATATATATATATATATATATATGAAAGGAGATGACTCTTAAGGGCTCGTTTTTCTACAGACCATAACGCCAAGGAAAGTATAGGGGGTGTTATCTGTAGTATTTAGAATATAAATGTGAAGAAAGTAAAGTGGACGAAAAGATAACTTGCCGCCGGCAGGGACCGAACCTGCGACCTTCGAATAACGCGTCCGATGCTCTACCACTGAGCTACGGCGGCGGTCATCCTCCCGTCCACTTTATGGGGTATATATGTGCATTTAAACCTAGGAGTGTTAGTCAGCGCCGATCACAGCCATGGCGGCGAGTGTGGAACACTCGTTTTCTGCCTCTTGGCGTCACGTTGCACGTGATCTTTTTACGAGCTGGCAGCTCGTAATAACTTGCCGGCGGCAAGTTATCTTTTCGTTTACTTTACTTTCTTCACATTTATATTCTAAATACTACAGATAACACCCAACACCCCCTATACTTTCCTACACGTTATTGTCTGTTAGTTCTCATTTATATATATATATATATATATATATATATATATATATAGAGAGAGAGAGAGAGAGAGAGAGAGAGAGAGAGAGAGAGAGATGATAGGATTTGCTAAACAGCGAAGCTGTTTAGCAAATCCTATCGTCATCATAAAAGGGTATGTGCCACATCAGTTGGGAAATCCCACTACTCACCACTGGTCCACTAAAAATAAAGGCAACAGTTAGCCCAACAAGCGACGGCGGCGAGCTGAAGACCCCTGGTACGTACAACGAGAGAATACTAGGTAGCGGGAAAGGCAACGGCGGCTGCGAGAAGACCCCGAACCGATGGAAGGCCTACGCCAATGACGACGTGCCCGTAGATCTACGAGAGGTGCGAACGCTTGGTTTCAGTACAGTGTTCTAGTAGTTTCAGCGCGAGTTTCTGTCTCTGGAGTATGGACATCCGTGTCGTGTCTCTGACTGTGTGTGGTTTAACTCGAATCTCTCTGCGCTGAGAATCAATGTAGAAGCAACCTAGCATCACCTAGCTAAAGCCTAGCAACGACCTAGAAGCAACCAGATTAGTCTTCAGAATCGTCCAGTTTCGCTGTTTCAAGCCTTGCGCGGCTTAGTGCAAGCAAGTATTGAGGGACTATGGTGCAAGCTTCGCCATTCTTTTTTTCAATGCCAGTGCAAACGCTTGCTCCTCAATGGGAGCCAATGGTCCGCCTCACTTCAGGGTCCTCACTTAACGGATAGTCTCCCCCATGAAAGCAAAGAAGGCGCAAACGCTAGCCGACGGGGGAAAGTAGGAAAGAACGATAGGAGAGGGTGGTGAACGGCTGGATCGGCCGCATCAGATCAACTCCGCCTGGACAAGATCTGACTGGCGTTGAAAAAAATTGAGGAGGCCCAGGCAGTGCAAACACGATGAAGCAAAATAGGAAGAGAACAAGACGAAAAGAACGCGACGTTCATCACGTGATCACGACGCAATGCAGAACGCGTGGACAGATAGGGGTGTGGTTAAGCTAGGTAAAAAAGAAATCACACCATCTCCCGCTAAAGGGGACCATGAGGCGATGCTAAGCAGCGTTTCGGCATGTCGAGCCCGTGTTTCAGATGGGGAGTGAAGAGAGGAAAAGGGAGAGTGGAGAGGGGGAAAAGAGTGGGAAAGGAGAGGAGAAAGGGGAGGGGCGAAGTGGGAAGGGTGAGAGGGAGTGTGACGATGGGAGAGGGGAGGAATAGGGCAAGGGAGGAGAAAGGGGGAGGGAAGGGAGAGGGGGAGTGGAGAGGTGTGTGGAGAGGGTTTGCGCATGCGCAGTAATGGGGCGGTCACGCCGCACACCACCGGTTTGAACGTCGCCATAATATGCTTCGCATCTAAAAAAGGGAGCCACTTCTACAGCTCTAGAATAGGGACGACTCAATTCTAGCGTTTCTTTGCGCTGGTTGGTGACAACCATTTACCGCGCCGCCGCCATACTGGGTCAAACAGCGGACTTATCACGTTGTGGTATGCAGCCATATTTGATCTGTAGCCAAGCGTTCGAACTTGGTAATGGGTCGTCCTCTCGAGCACCTTCTAGTGGGTCGCCGTCTTCGGCTCTTTTCGAAGAGAACGCAGCTCGCGCTGAGAGTCGGCCCCGCCTTGACTGTCGCTGTATCGTTGAGTATCGGCGCCGCTAATAAACCTCTTTATAATTTGGTGGAGGTGCGGGGAACAGTGCACGCGGTCACCACCTCGTACGAAGCAACGGTGGCATCGAAGCAAGGAGCGCTGGTATTGAGGCGTTCTACCCTAGGAGGGAGAACGGCCTCCGTTTTGCAGATTCTAGGAGAAGCAAAGGGAGAGAGTGTTTGCTTTCGCAGAGAAGCTCACTTTCTGTCGACGTGGTACCAGCGCACTATACATTTTTTTGTAGCGTTAGCTACACTTGCCTAGCCGGAGCTGATTTCGCGTGGAGCGTCATGAGCCGTGCAGCGCATGCGCGAGAATCAGTGATGTGACACAGCTGGGTCACCGGAGCTGGCATCTCACGCGCTCTCCGACACCGCCGCGCGCGGCTTGCCGCTGCTTGTCTGCGCGTTCAGGAGGAGTGGCGTCGTAGCCGCGGCAAACTGGACACACCCAGTTTCATGCCTGGTTGCACATCACCATACTGACAACTAACGCTCATGATCCTGATTTAACCCCTGCGGTAGCTGAAGTTGTCAAGATATACCTGAATACCACATATGATGAATCCCGCGCAATGATGACATCAGCAATCAATAGCATCAGCAATCAATCGATACTCGATACGCACTACTTCAAAGCGTCGTGAAACGCGAAGAGAAACGCGACGATCGTCGTTTCTTTTCTCTAACCTGGTCTTTAATTCTCCCAGGGCGAGCGGGGAACGTGGTGCGACAGCCAGGCGAGCGTCGGAGCACACCTATAAGCACATAGCAAACACTGATACTCGATATGCGCTCCTTCAAACAGTCGTGAAACTCGAAGAGAAACGCGACGAGTGTCGTGTCTTCCGTCTAGCCTGGCCGTTAATTCTTACAGGGCAAGCGGGGAACGCCGCGCGACAGCCAGGCAAGCGTCGGAGAGCTATTTCTCGATATAAATGGATGCTATGAGCGAGGCTTGGGCTAAAGCCGCCACCTAGCGGTGTGTTAAAGCGTTGACGAAATTACACTTATATTGGAAACGCGACTATTGGGACGGTCGTAGCAATGGCGTGTTGCCCGAGGTAATTGCGGAAGCAAAGAAGTGTCTTTTTTTTTCGAGCCTTGTGGCACACATGTCACCGCGCAGTTATAAAGGCGACGCTTATAGCATCCATCCATCCATCCATCCATCCATCCATCCATCCATCCATCCAAGAGCACCGTGAGAGGATAGTGTGAAACATAAAAGGCGCGACCATATAGCCGCCGTAATGCGTTTGGTGGTAGTTCAGTGGGCTAAACGCCCCCCCCCCCCCCCCAGCCATCGTCGCGGGCCGAGAGGTCGTGGGTTCGACTCCTGTCAGCGGTCTTTTTTTTCTTTGCCATCTGATGGTGTTCATTTTGCTGACGTATTTCCGTGACGGAAATGCGTCATGAAAATCTTGGTGGACCCCGGCATAAAACACCTTCGTGTTAACATAAGCGTCGTCAGCTTCATTTGATGTCCATACGTAATGCGAAGTCGCTATTTAGTGGCATCTATGTAAATGTCACTACGCAGGTGTTAATCGTGGTTGTGAAAACTATGTATGCCTAGAGTTAGCGTCAAATAAGTTCACTGAAGCACATACCCAGTGGCGTCAAAGAGGTTCATTGTAGAGCAGCACGTAGACGATGGTACGTACCTACTGAACTCAAGAAGCACAGACTCAGAGAGAGAGGGAAAAAGCCCTTTATTAAAATTCAGAAAATTTTAGCAGTGAACATGTAGGCGTCTACACGCTACACTGCGCAGGTAATAGGAATCGGGAATAGAAAGGCCTTAAATTCAGGGTGCAGGAAGGGGAAATAAAGAGCAAGAAAAAGAGACGGCCTTATACCCCTTTACAGAAAAATGGTTGAACTCGTCAAGAATGTTTCACTTAGTACCCTCATTGAAAAAGAGCGCAATTTAGCAGGGGCGTAGCCAGAAATTTTTTTCGCGGGGGGGGGGGGGGGGTCAACCATACTTTATGTATGTTCGTGCGTGCGTCTGTACGTGTGCGTGCCTATATACGCAAGCAAAAGTGAAAAATTTCGGGGGAGGGGGGTTGAACCCCCCAACCCCCCCCCCTGGCTACGCCCCTGCAATTTAGCCTCCCCTACTCGATGACTGAGAGACGATTTTCACCACCCTCACAGTTTACTACATCGTAATGCGAGCCTCGCCAGAAAAAAACTGCAAATATGTTTCCTTCTAGGTTTGTCAGGACAGCACTCAAGTATTTCCCCACGGTCATTAGGAAAAATAAAGGGTGTGCCCGCTCGTTCAGAAGGCACAGACGCCGTTAACTTCGAGACTAATGAGTGGTCATAACCTTAGGAAAAATATAAGCTCCACCAACGGAACCGCGGCATGCCTGCCATTCACCTGTGTAAGAAAGTCGCGTCATCTGGTTTATATTCGAACCGTAAGTACGTACTTTCTTTCTGCCAAGGTACTTATCATATCGGAAAACACTCACAGGGTCCCTTATGCGTTCGCCTAAGACGACTTGAAGCCGAAAGCCATTCGGCGTGGTTATCTTACTGTGCACATTATATGACGCGAACGCCACTTTTTTAGTCACGTGAACGCCCCATATACAAAGTGAACGCGCATTTCGCGCGCCTGGTGCTACGAGGCGTGCAGGTGGTAATGTGACTCTCTAGTCTCACGCCGGCTTTTTGCTCAAGGGAGTTATTCGTAACTCATATAATCAAAGAACTCTGCTTTGACCAAGTGACGACGTCAACACATGACGTCAACCACTTATTATCGTGACGTCAAGCACTTCCACGTGTTGAAGACAGTCGAATTTTCCTATGTGCAAGTATGTTAGTGTAGATGGTTCCCGACCAATTCTGCCAGAGATTCTGACATCACTACCCAGCCAAATATCTACTCTACTAATGTGATACTCTGCTATAATGATTTCTCTCTACTTTACTAATGTGACACAAGAGAATATGTCTTGTATCATGTTAGTAGAGTAGAGAGAAAGTACTTGCACTTCGAACAAAAACCAGCGGGTATATGACTAGATAAGCGATGGAGAAGCGCACCGTTGTTTTGTGGGTGGGGCTTATATTTATGCTTACGCTGTAACCGACCATACGTAGGCAAAGAAAATATAGAAAAGTGATATGATTTGTAGTGTCCGGAATGCTGCACGCTGTAGCTGTCGGCGTGCTTCAGCCTATCACAGACGCATCCAAATCACATACATTGCCACTGTTGAAGACGATGCCTTCATAGGCCTCTTCCAACCACATTCTATAATGGGGTATGGCGTCCAATTTCTAAATCAAATAAACAGCAAGAGAAGCAACAGGAGCAAACAAGCACAGCATGGAGAAATGAAGAGTAAAAACAAAAAATAAAAGATAAATAAAATGTGTAATTATAGAAAAGTAGAAAAGCAAGAAATAAGCAAGAAATTATACGACGCGTCCGGCTATACTTCAAGAAAACTGTTAAAATACAACACTATCTTCATTCATTCTCAATACATTGATTGACTTTTTGAAATGTGTTTGAAAGGTCTGTTTGAAATAGCTTAGGTAAAATATGCACGTCACTGTATATTCGGGCCCACCTAATAACAGATGCCGAAGTTTACTTGAATTCATCTATACCATCGACAACACCTGCGTGGTCCTGGTACACTGAGCATCACTGAACACCGACTATTAAGGCCACCTGCGTCGTACGCGCGCGTGCAAACGCGACTGTGGTCTGGCGTCAAGTCATTTCCGGGTTATGCCATTGGAAGTTTCAGATACGGCTAAATCATTTCTCATGTCTGACGTCAGGCTACCACCATGGCACGTCTCTATGCCGTGTCGCTGGAGCCAGGCCCGTAGCCAGTCAATTTTTTTTTTTTTGGGGGGGGGGGGGGGAGAGGGGTGTTTGCTGAAGGCCTTGACTATTTTAGAAAAACACCTTTTTTTCATTATTTCTTTCTGGCAAAACACACCCCTCCATTAGAATCTCAGGGGGGGGGGGCGACCCCCCCGCCCCCTCTGGCTATAGGCCTGGCTAGAGCCTCTACCATTAACTCAGATTCACTAATATGCCGGCCTTCCGCGCCTGATTGTATTCCACAACGAACTCTCTCAAATAAACGCAGCTGTTCGAGCTTGATAACCTTGCACACGCAAGAGCCAAGCCGTACGCAGTCTTACAGCTGATGCGCGAGCCAAAACCAACATGACATCAGATGGCAATGACGTGTTTAGCGATTGCCACCACGCTGTGCTCCTCAGAAGGTTGTGCTTCTGGCCAGCCCTCATACAAGTAGGTAGGGAACAAAGACAACAGAAAGGAGCATCGGCTGACCTCACTCACCGTCAAACTCGTTGCCCATGCCATCGGCGATGGCCCTCATGGCGTTCTCGCGCTGGTCCCTCTTGTAGTAATCCGGGTGGCGGTGGTCCCACAGGAGCCGGAACTTCTCGTACAGCCCGATGAGGCGTGTCTCCTTCTCGCTAGTCCAGGAATTCTTGCGCCTCTTGCCGTTGCTCGCCTTACCGGCTGCTTCCATGGCCTTCCAGGAGTACATGAGATGTCGCACGCCACCGTGGCAAGACCGACCAACCCGCGAGGACGAAGTAAAACGCTGCCGCGGGCGTCGCTATAAGCAAAGCGCGTCTCGCGGATTTAGAGATTCGGTGGATGTGGTCTAGAAGTTAACTGGCTAGTTGCGGTAAAAAAACAAAAAAAGAACGCTGCCTACGTTGTCGCTGCTGCCGTGTGCGCGTGACGCCGGGCGCTGTGAACCAATGCTCGCACGCCTTGTCGGAACGCGCGCACGCGATGACGCTGACGACATTTTTTTTCTCGTAC
Organism: Rhipicephalus sanguineus; assembly: GCF_013339695.2. Taxonomy (NCBI): domain Eukaryota; kingdom Metazoa; phylum Arthropoda; class Arachnida; order Ixodida; family Ixodidae; genus Rhipicephalus; species Rhipicephalus sanguineus. The sequence goes on from NC_051178.1 coordinate 188,472,093, forward strand.
GTTCGCGCAATTGATATATGAGGAGTGCTCCTCGTTTTCTTCACTACCCAGACGTCCGCCCGCCCTTTCTGCAGCGAGTAGTTAAAGCGCGCGCTGCAGCGCTGCCACACCACATGGAGGGAGAAACATTTTGACAGAAGCGATTGCAAATGGTTGTCAAAGTATTGTTTTGTGTATGGTATCAGTACTGCAAGTACAGGGTAGTCGTTATTTCATAAATTACACTCCAATGCTGGGGCACTGAAGTTAGCTCTCACTTTCTATTTCCCTATAGCCATCGCATTTTTCGACGTTTTGGTGCCTGGCTCCGCGTCCGCGCTGAACGACGCAAAACCGGCCGACATTATTTCAGAAAACGCTGCGTTCTTTGTTGCGGTTTATTTGCTTCGATTATTTGCACCCTTAGACGGTTTCAAACGCTTAAGGCGTTGTCTGGGTGACACACGAACGCTCAGCATGAGCTATGCTCCGTTTCATGCATCAGTTCATTATACGGCCGCAGGTGCGACGCTGCGCAAGCTATGCAAGAAGTTCGGCCAGCAAGATTTGTGAGTACGCGCGTCTCGCGCTTGGCCTTCTCATTGTAAACGCTCATGCGAGCCGAGCCAACGCCACCTAGAGGCCGCTGGGCGAGCACAAGCCCGCGCGTGATGCGTCACGATGGGCTGCAAGTACAAAAGACGCTAAGCAATACAAATACAAATACAAAAGTAAACACAAAAGTGAATACAAAGAGACACTAAGCAATTTAGAACACCTTATTAACAACCGTACAACGGGATTTGTTTATATCTGAGGCACAAAGCATCGTCATTTATTAGTAGGCCTAAAGAAGAAAAGGAATCATGTTAGGGGTGGTAAGATCATTGGACTACTTCATGGGGCGAACGCATCTACTGCAAGCAGTCTCGCTAGTCTGAAGGCCAGTGAAGGCCAGCCAATTCTGCTGCAGTGTAGCTGGCGTGGAAGGGAAGGTGGCACCGGATGGTCGTCCCAGTCGTTGGTATGACACAGGCAGCCGCGGCAGAGCGGGGGCTGTCCCGTACAGACCCGTCCGTGAACACTAGGAAGTGCCCCCGCAGCCTGTCGTGGAGTTTTGCCACGGCTGACTGGTGGAGCTCGCACGCCGGTGTTCGCCTTTTTCTGAGGTTGCCCAGCTCCAAATGCACGTCCAGAGGCAGCTGGTGTGGTGGAGGGGGCTGGACAGGACAGGGAACCGCGGGCACCAGTTCTTCATAGATTGCGCAGATTTGTCCCATCCGTGAAGCTGGTCGGCTCCGCAGTCTCCGTAGGAGGGCATCGGCCCCTGGGGCCCTGTGGAGACGGTCCACATGATGCAGCGCCTGTCGCAGCATAAGGAGAGACAGAGGCCACGTCTGGGCCTCCGCCAATGAAGCAGCCAAGGGCGACTGGCGCGGGAGTCCCATGAAGCGCCCAATCGCCATGCGGTGTTGCCGCTCCAAACTGCTCCTTGCGGTGTTGCGCCATCTGCACCAGGGGCAGTGCGTAGGTTTGCACTGCCGTTGCAGCCCCCTGGTAGAGCTGAAGTGTCAGTCGCGGGGTGCACCCTTAGCTCTTGCTCAACAGCTTGCCCACACCAGTCTGAACCCTGGTGGCCTTGAAGGTCGCGAGTTTGACGCCTGGTATTCAGGTGAGGCGGTGATCGATCCTTAGCCCCAGGTACGTCACCGCCTTGCTCCACGGGATTGGCCGGTCTCCCAACACAAGCCTTCGGATGGCCCTCCGCGCAGCGACTCTGGGGTGAACCAGCAGCGCCTCCGTCTTCGTGGGGGACACGATCAGCCCGATCGTTTTGAAGAAAGAGGTCACAGCATCCAGGGAGCGTTGCAGGGAGCACCTGATGGCAGTGAGGTTCCTCCTGGGCCCCCTAACCCACAGTGCCACGTCGTCTGCGTACAAGGAGCACTGCGTGGGGTAGCGCTTGTCAACCGTTAGCATTTCAGGTAGCCCTGCCAGCACCAAGTTGAACAAAAAAGGGCTCAGGACAGAACCTTGTGGGACGCCGGCTGTCACTGGCCTTGGATCGCTGACCGCGCGTTCAACTCTAACCCGGAGGGTCCGTCCGGCTAGGAAGGCACGGATAAAAGCACCAGGGCTGGGCAGTATCGCGATACAAGAGTATCGCGATAGTATTTCAGAGATACTTTTGGGTATCTGTATTTCTGTATCGAGATACATTTGAAAAATGTATTTGTATCTCAGTAGTGAAATACTTTTATCATGTATCGTTTGTATCGCGATACTATGCAGGACACGGGTATCTCGTTACATTTTTTTTTTTTTGTCGGAAATGAGTTGAGGCGTATTTTCAACGGGGGAATGACGTTTTTTTGTGCCAGGACAAGCAAAGGCGCGCCGCCGGTCGTCGACAGATAGAGCGGATATGGTTTCCCCTCAAGCACAGAATGGCCCATGTGGTAAAGGGCGCGACGCCGCAGATGGCAGAATCGCGGAGGCAGTGTTGTCGGCCTCTGCCGACGAAAGTCGTTCTCTCTCAAGGCCAGTGCAGCACGCCTAATTTTTTTCAGGTGGCAAGCCATTACTTCGTGCCCCCCGCGCGGATACCGCCTTGGAACGGAGGCTTTGCAATGCTTCGCGTGCGTTCAGTTCTCAAAGCGGCGGCATTTCCAGAAGCAGTTCCCGTAGTCGCGGCAAGTGACTAGAAGATGGCTATCTTTGTCGCGCTTTCAGCCACCTCTCCAACGTGCCAGTGTGCGTTCCTAATTGATCACAAGCGTGAAACGGTCTTTTGTGGTACCAGGCCGCCCCCACCGCCGGAGCCGACTTGCCTGTAGCGGCTTGCTGAAATGGGTGCTGGTAGCGTCGGTGGTGGTGACAGCTTTATTGAAGAGTGACCCTTTCGACACAGGCGACGGGTGCTTGCTGTAGTTTCTGATGGGACGCTCTGAGCAGCTGTCCCTGTTTCCACGTCTGTTTAGAGAGCTGGCAGGAGCGACTTGGGAGGGCTCAAACCCTCTGACCCCCAAATAACGTGATTTTAGGAAGCCAATGTTTGAATCGTGCAGTATTGACATATTGGGCTCCATTGCACGTAGGAAATTACGACCAGCGGAATCCTCAGCCGTCTGACCCGGCGCCGACAGGGCCACATGGCTGAGGATTCCGAAGAGCTTATTTGAGACGCTCACAACGCAACTTCCTCAGCAAAGCAGATCTTATGTACAAAATAAATGTATACTTTTTCTCAATTCACTGGTGTTCATTAGTGATTCGAGTGATTTGCTTAAACTCTGCTGTTTCTAGCATGTCTCATTTTGTTTTCACCAAGTATGTCGATTTCGGTGTCGAATGCTTGTTACTGTTGCTGTGAAATAGTGTATTTTCTATTGCAATTGATAGGTGTGATTATGTTATTATTACTAATTATGTACTTTGTACCCCCCCCCCCCTCTGTAATGTCTTAATGGCGCTGAGGGTGCTGTAATAAATAAATAAATGAACTGAAAGTTTCAACGCACTGCAACTTTAATTACAACATTATGCTGCACTAATAAATGTCTTTGCGTAGTATGAGGTCCTTGAAATAAATAAAAGTATTCCAGTATCTGTATCGCTGTATCTGTATTCCGGAATACTTTTTTCGTCTTATTGCAAAAGTATCTCCGAAATATCCCGTTACGTTAAAGGCAAATGTATCTCAGTATCTGTATTTTAGGCTTCCAGTTCATGTATTTCGATATCTGTATTCCGGAATACTTTTCTGAGTATCTCTGCCCAGCCCTGGAAAGCACGGAGAAAGCCCGTGATGCCAAGTCGCCCCGCGGGTCGTATGTTCTATGTGCGAGTGTAAACGTGCGAGGGCAGCCGACGATCGCAGCTCTAGCGGAGAGCAAATACGCAGGCCGTCTTCAGTCGCGCGATAGGCCTGTGGAGGGGGTTCCCGGAGAGGGGAATGCATGGCTCCGACAGGAACTGCGTACTTTGAGCGGCCGGGTGTGGTCGCTCGCGCTCTATCTTTACAGGGATCAGCAGACCGTTCATACCATTGCGCGCGCTGTGTTCTCACCGCTCAGTTTGCGTTGAAGCTATACACAGCACGAAGGCCACTACGCTAGCTGCCACTGCCGCGTTTCTTGAAGCCAGTGTTTTGTTGAGTTACGCCAGGTCGGATGCTGAAGAAGTTAGCTGCTAGCCTTACTTCGCATAACATTCCAATTTGTGCTATCGCAATCACTGCTTCGCCCTTGCAGCGAAACTGTGACCTGTTTTTTCTAAACGCTTTTAACGCATATAAGCATTCTTGGGAAACAACCATAACAACATTAACGTACAGTTGATGCAAAAACGCCAGGCCTGCGCGGAACGCGCAGCACAGTCACAGCGCGAAAGCTGGAAAAGTGGCCTTTCTAGAGCCCGTTCTAAACTCTCTTGGGGCAACTAATCCAAGTACACATGCAAGGTATTCACTACGCCATAAATGACCATAATTTTTGTGAAGTAGAGAAGCACCCACTATACCATTCTTCATCTTTCTGCGGATAAGCGAGGTAGCCGCTACACACCTGTAAGGCATTATGTGCACTTTGTTGATGCTGCATGTGGCTGATGACGATGAAGAATTGCGGCTGAGCACTTTGTAGTGGGTGGGAAGCTTTAAACCACACACGCGTTGCGCAGTTAGCATTGTGTGACGCCTGGTTGTTATTTCAATCTCCTGCCACGATATATTACATATGTTAACGCGATTCTTTGCCTGACATGAGGCCTGTACAGGGTTGTATATCTTCACGCCTTTCTTTCTCACTATTTCTCTCTTTCTCCTTCTTTCTATGCTATGCTTTACTCTCTCTACCTCCTCCTCACCCTCAAATCTCTCATCCACACCCTCACTTCCCTTTCCAACCCTCTTGCTATACTATACTGTACAAGGCTATACTATAGCTAAGGCCTAGAAACAACCTAGAAGCAACCAAATTAGTCTTCAGAATCGTCCAGTTTATCTGCTTCGAGCCTTGCGCGGCTTAGTGCAAGCTTCACCTTTTTTTTTTCGTACGCTTTTGTTTTACTTCGATGTAAGTTCGTTTCATATGGTTCACATTACGTTATGTCAAGCATCTAGGTATTCCTCTCAGACAGTGAGTCAGCACTCGAGGGAAAAGTGTACATAGCTGGATGGCAGGCCGGTTTTCAAGAGAACGTTGTCTTGATTGACCACGCGGACTCTGGCACTGTTTGCTAAGAAAGATAGGATTCATAAGCATCAATGCGTGCATTAAGTTAGGTTTTTACAGCGAAACCTGTTATGAGACCACTACAACAGCCGATTTTGATGACGTAGTTGTCCGCCGCTGCCGGTATCCGTAACCGCTATCGCCTACAATGAGAAAAAATATCCAGGATCGAGCAGGATTTGAACCCGACCTCCCTGCGCGGCGGTCGAGTATTATTCCACAGAGTCACGCCGGTGCTTGAAACTCCTCCGCACAAGGACCCTATAGACTTCACACTCTGCCCAGGCGGCGCTGCGAAAAACACCGCCACCAGCGCCCTCATCGTAGCCCTGGTATTAACAGGTGTGGTGTTGTTAGTGGGCTCAGGCCTCTTGCACACAAAGAAGGTCTCACAGAAGCGTCGAGGCTTTAATGTGGACGCGGGACGGAACTGACGAGCACGTTGAACAAGCACATACACATAACACACACTCCGGTCTATACGCTTAGTGAGTAGCGTCTATCGGCGCGGCGACGGCACACTCACACACGGCACGTCGACCGCGCGGCGATGCTGTCACCGACGATCCAGGCGTGCGTCGGAACGAAGGCCCGGCGCCGGTTGGTCTGGAACGTCGCCCAGCACGGTAGTGGCCCAGGATACGGCTTGACCGCACTGGAACCCGTTGACGCCCGTGGTACACAAGACCCAGGCACAAGTCTTCAGTCAGTGGCCGTACACTTGGTCGGGAACGCGGGTCCCGCCCATGCAGCTCAGGCTAGCATTCCGCCGACCGCTCCCGCGCGAGCGATGCTCATCGTCCTCTTCTTCTCCCGATCAGACGGCACATACGCGCAATCGGCCGCGCACTTCAAATATTCTAAATTTCTATCACACTGGGTAGTGCAAAGAGAGCCGTCCGCAAGCGAATGTGCATAGGCCGCAATATGACCCTCCTCTTTCGTTGGTGTCGAGGCGCGGTTTCCTGAAAATCAAGGACCTGGAAAGCTTCTTCCGCCAATCCACGCTTCAGAAACAAAGGAAGCTGATCAAAGCGAACTGCGAGTACAATGCAAAATTAGTTTTAGTTATTACCGCACGCTGCAACTCGCAAGTACAAGCGAGCATCACACGACACCGAGTTCGAGGCAAGCCCTCCGACATGCATTCTCCCTAAATGCGTTAAAATCGGGTATATACGTATGCCACAGCGATAAAGTACCTACATACACGATCAATTTACTTAGCTATGCATCTTACGATCAGTGGTACAAAACTCGGTTCATCAGGGACGAATGGCTCCGGCTATTTTCGCCTTTTCAGTTACATTCTCCCTTATTCATCTCTCGCTTTCTGTGCAATTGGAGTGTTTTATTACGCATCCTCAAATGGTCTCTTCATGGTCGTCTTCCGTTTGTATGTACTGCAAATGGGGATACGTGCGTGTCCACTTTCACGGGGTACAACCAAAGGCAAAACCGTGGCCTTCGAGATAGCTACGGCAACCGCGGAGGACACGGGCGAAACAAACCTGAAGGGGGTCGCGACCAACATTATGCGATTTACTTGTATGACGCACGTGGTGCTGTTAGCTAGTTAGAACCAGAACTCTGAGCCTTCAAAACGTACGTCCGCGATGCTGTGTTGTGACGACCAACTCGTCGTCGCGGTGTGCGTATCACGCGTCTCCAGTCTGCCTCTAGCTGCTCACTTCGTGTTACACAACAAGCACCGCGGTCAGAGCCTCTGCTGAGCTTCATAGTCAAGGTTACCACGGTTTTGCATCAGGGCTACGCAAAACAACAGCAGAGCCACACATTCATGCCACCGGCTGTGGAGAACGCGGGTACTTCGCTTACCCAACACGCTCGCAACGGCCCGTATCCAGCGCTCTCGTCTTTCTTCTTCGTACGACAACTATGGAAATCGGTAAAACTGAACGTTGTTATTCAGTTTTTTACGTCCGTGGCAATTCACAACGCAACAGTGCGTCTTTTGCGGAGTTTCTTCGTAGCGTACGGAGGGGTATCGTCTGCTGCTGTTTTCGCCGTCGTTCAGGCGAGTGATCCAGCAAGCACTTCACGACGGTTCGGTGGCGCGTCCGACTAGCGGAGAGCAATTCACAGCTCTCGTTCTGAGTGCTAAATGCGCAAACACACGCGATATTAAGCTCAATCGTTGTTTCGCACTCGCTAGTTGCACCTGGTCCCATAGCAAACTGTGCGAGAGAGTCGGTCTATGCACTACTCAATACTTCTCCGACAGGTGGCGCCACACGTCTTGGAAACTCCACACTCTGACGTCTATACACAGGCGTCATGGGGGACAAAGAGTCACTTTAACTGGTGTAATATACCGTAGTAGAAGATTGAAATAGCAACCAGGCGTCTCACAATGCGAATTGCTCAACGAGTGGTGGGCTTAAAGTTTCCGACCCATTACGAAGGTCTCAGGCATAATTCTTCATCAGCCACAGCATCAACGAAATACTCGTAATGCATTACTGATGTGTAGTGAGTACTAAAGTCCCTAGATTTTTCGTTTTTACTTAAGTACCGACAACTGCCTCCTTTCACGGCCCTCTCTCACGCGCAGCTGGCGTCCGACGCCATTTTCTTCCTAACTTGGAAGATTTACAAAGCCATGTGCGTCTAAGTACATTAGCCACGCATCTTTCAGCGGACAATATGCTACCTCGACGAGCCTTTCTCCTTCCGTCAACCACCTGTCATTAGTGAATGGGGGACGCGTTTCACCAGGTGTTGGAAAAGAGTTAGGAAGAACATGGCTACCGAAAACGAGCGTTAGCCAATGAGATTCGTCGCCGGCGCTTCAATGGTTGTCGGTACTTAAGAAAGAACAGGGAAAAATCTAGGGACTTTAGTGAGTACCTCACGTTTCCGCAGAATGATGAATAATGGCATAGTGGGTACTTCCGTACTTAGCAAAATTGTGATGATTTATGGCGTAGCGGGCACCTCGCAACAGTACTTGTCGTAGTCGCCCGAAGAGAGTTTACAACGGGCTCTAGAAGGCCGCTTCTCCAGCTTTGACTGTGACTGTGCTGCGTGTTTCGCGTAGGCCTGGTATTTTTTTTTTTTTCACCAAGAATTTTCTGCTTCTCTTTCTATCTCTCTCTCTCTCTCTCTCTCTCTCTGTACTCGTTCCCTCGCCCATCAGAGTTACTGCATCCACGCCGTACAAATCGGCGCACGTGTTGTGGGAGCGAAGCAGAAGATGAAAAAGAGGACAAAGAGGAAGAGGAGGTCGAAAAGTGTGCGTGCAGGTTCATGATGATGATCATTTTTTTCAACCGCCACGGACCAACGCCGAGCTTAAGCAGCTCAGCCGTTAAAAACCAGCGACACAAACCTGTATCTGTACGATGAAACTTGGAAGTCCTTGCAGCGCTTCGCGTCTTGAAAATAAGCGAACAGTTCGATTTTGTTTTCTGGGAGCTCCTCTACTTACGCTTTAGATATGAGGGGCAGCTTACCGCTCTCGCATAGGGGAGTACATTGTACTCTGATCCGTTAAACGTTTTAAGTGCGTTAGCATTCCTATGCCGACTGAACGAGAGAACTGCTCGTGGGGACCTCTGTCATGTGAGACGATCGTCGTCATAAAAAGTATAACTGAATACAACAAAATACAGGAAAGGGGTGGCTGTATTCGGCGCTTAGGTTTTATACGGTAGTGTAACAAATGTAATAAATTACAAATCGCGCTTACGCACTATCTGAAAAACTCCTCAGTAAAGGAAATTTCTGCGCCCATTTTTTATCCTCCACAACCCCTCCGCTGCAAGCCATACCGAAGGAATTGGAAGGCGGGAGGGCAGTCACGTGATTGCAGCTCAGCGACGAGAAGGAGGGTTGGTTGATAGGAAATTAATGTTGTCTCTGTCATCTGCAGTCCACAGCGAAGCACGGCTCAGTGCCGTGATATTTGTGGGCGAACAACTGCCTTGGAGCGTAGTAGGATCATCTCGCAAACCTGTCGGTCGTGCTAACACGTGACCTCATCGTGTGGAGTGACCGAACGCCTTTGGCTTCTCTCCGCTATCCGTTATTTCATCCCACTCCAACGTTTACCTTATCGCACGTGCAGTGGTCTTGAAGCACGTTGGCATGGTTCTCATCGAAATCTGTTGCTTTCGATGACACAACGCTTCAGAATGAGTTGTTAACTTCTTTAAAGCCCGCAGGCATCCCTCTTTTCCCGATATGTTATAGTAGGGTTTACATTGTGAACAGTGTAGTCTATGTATGTGTGTGTGGTTGGTTATCAGTGTATATATATCATAATCATCACCCAGCACCTGGAGTAGCATGCCAGGCGAATAGCCAGGCAAACATCTCCAGCTTTTCATTAAAACATTTCTCTCTCTCTCTCTCAAAGCCGCTGGCCTTCTTGCGGACGCCCCATTTTGCGATGACAGCTTCATCTATCACTGGGATGTCGTGCTGGTGTGCGGGACCAATCTTGCAGCTGGTATTAGTGGAGTAATGCGCGCTCCAAGACTACCACAAGGTCAACTCTCGTGCAAACCGGACCAGCATATCGGCGAGAAATGCTTTAATGAAATGGAGACCCGCCCACAATGACGCTAGGTGTCAACTAAATCACCATGCAGACTGTGGATAGATTGCAGCCAGATGAATGCTCATGCCGAGACAGCCGAGGCCGCGTGTTGGCCGCAGCAAGGTATTGGGGAGAAAAGGGTCACCGTACGTTTGCATGCAGCCCCGTCATACCCTTTCCTCCAGACACGTGTGGCACGTACTCGTTTACCACGGGCCGCGGTGTACGAGTATGCGCCAGAGGTGAATGACAGTTTATACCAACAAAGGAACGGCAAGAACAGACATTGGTAATCCAAATACGAGAACGTTAAGAAAATAGCAGACATCGGCAGCGGTGACTCAACGAATGCAAAGGATAAGAATTCGGATAGCAGGAATCAAACCCAAGCATTCTGCGTGGCAGCCATGTATTCTACCACAGAGCCACGCCAAGTCTAGAACATGCGTTGTAAAAACACCCTATGCAGGCGTAATGTCGATGCAACGTCAGTTGTAGCTGCAGTGCTCGCTATATAATTTTATATCAAAGCAATAAACGTTACATAAGTACTCCTATGATACAGGCGTCATGTCGGGTTAACGTCAGTTATGGTTCCAGTGTTGGATCCGCTTTCTAGCAGTCTAATAAACATTACATTTGTATTTTTATGAGTCAGCAAGCTATATTCAAGCGTTGCTCGACCCCGTAGTAATACGCTAACGAAAGTTACGTATGATATTCACATCGTCGCACCGTGAAGTGCACTTCGTTCCGATAATACTGACGTATGGGCTGACCTTACGTCAGACCATAGGTTACCCTTTAAACACCAGTGTTGTCGTCGACGTGCCTGGTAAGCCCACAATGCGCAAACTAATACTACACTTACAAAAACACGTCGATCTACCTCGTAATGCTTGGCTCAAAGCCAAAAAATGCGGCATAGAACTACTCTCTGACTGCTTCGCACGAAACCGATTCCCACAAGCCGTGGGACCTGCCGAATTTTTTTTCCTAGGACATCTTTGAAAGCCCAACTGAGATCGTTGCCAGTCACGCTATGAAATTCCGTATCCTGTTCACTACATTTAATCAAGGTTGTGTTGTTATTCAAGGTTATCTTGTTGGTAAACGTCAAACTAAACCTATCAAACCTCCACCTCCCCCCCTAGCCTACAGAACAGTCGGTGAGAAGTATATAGCAAACGCTTACGCATCACTCAGGCAGCTCCTAGAGTCGATTCCACGTGAAGTTATAGGCATTTGTAAGGGTAGTTCACGGAAACAATCTGCTGCAACAAAAAATACTTTGCGTTCCATTATGCAGTAATGTCTCCGATGATGTTCAGGTTTCAAGGATGAGGAAGCACCCCGACGATGACCACAATGGTGCCATGGGAAGCGTACACGTGGCGAACAAACGTTTGGCCAGTCTACTCGAATTAAGAGTGACGTGGTTTGAACAAAATAAATGCACTCACGTAGAACAGAAAGGAGTAACGAGGACGCGAACCATATGGCTTGGATGCAATATGTACGTCATTTTCTCCGGTGTATTCCGTTCGTAATAGCACATCTAAACCAGGTAACTCTCGATGAATGGCCTCGATTGCCACTGAACTATCGTTCCTGGACGGAAAGAATTTTGCGTATTGCGATATCTTCAAGAATTTATTTATAAGCAAATAATTTCGACTTTTTGGTCATTCGAAAACAAGCTTTTCTTTCACGAAAACATAGCACATTCTGCAATCGCAGACAGACAGCTGGAAATGAATATAAACCTACATACAAGAACAGTGGTATCATACAAGATAACAATAATAATGCCCGTAACATATCCGTGGGTTTTTATATGGCAGTGTTAAGTGCCATACTAAAGGTATGTTATATTCAAAGCTCTTACAAATGTCACTTCGCCTTTTCAAAAATGTTACTCATTATCAAAGTACCGCCTATAAAAAAGAGCACAATCGATACTGCACAAAATGGCGAACCAAAAGTAACAAAGTGTTTAATTCAACTGAGTATACCCTCGAGGCACACAGCGTTGCTAAGAGTGGCTTGTAGGCTAAGTTTGGCATAATTCTGATGGCGACATCGCATCCTTGTTACGTTTCCTTTACTAAACGTCATTTTTTACTTTGCCACTGAAGTTGAAGCAGATTTGGTCGAAAAAATATTGTAATTGTGCGCACTTTCCCTAGTGAGCTGTATTTTGCTTCCTCCGCTCTCCGTTTGCGTGTTTTTTTTTTTTTTTACCATCAGAAAACACTGTACTTCTCTTGGTATGCTGATGCTCTCAGTCTCACTCAGGTCGAGCTGATTTCAAACCTAAGCTTGCTGAGCCTTATATGGCGCAATGGTCACGCAGATGTGACCGTCCATCGGACACTATGTACTTTGCGTAGCTAATAGCGGCGTTTCTTTAAGCCTACGATAATCGTTCATTCTAGTCCCAAAGGTAAATTCTGATAGCCGCTACGCAATCAGCAGTCTTAACATGTGTAGCCATACCTCAGGCAGGGAGGGCATTACATTCATCATTCTTGTATTTCCTTTCACTGTGGCCTGGGACCTTATGTATTCTCTTTGGGCAATATGTATATACCACCTACAACGTTTCCCCTCTCTGTGGATTACAGCAAGCTGATACTGACTTTTTCGTGCTACCAACGGCGACAGCCAACACTGTTTATGGACGCCGTGGGCTTATTAGTTGGGCCTGCTTTGTTCGTCTTCTATGGCCTTGCGTCCTAATCCTTTTGGAGTCTCTAGTCAACAGAAACGGCGGCGCTTAGACGCAGACTAGCGGTAGCGATCGCAACCGCCATAAGGTCTCTTCCGAAGCTTAATTGCGTTTGCGCTTCACGAGCATCAATATGTACTCAATAACAACTTATAAGAACATCGCCTTGTCTCTTCGAAAAGCTAATGCGGAAAGCAGGTTCCCACAGAGATCACTTTGGCGAGCGTTCGATGCTCACAGTCGAGACAGTCGTGATATACGTTGTCAATATCACTTTCACCTTTCCATTCAATAGAACTCCGCGAATGCGGCTTCTGGTCAGGAAACAACAACGATCAATATAATAAAGGAACCAGGCGCACCGAAGGTCACTGTTATAAGAAGTTATGGCAGTCAACGTGTGGTTTTCTTGTGGGACAATAGCCGTTTTCTATTCAGCGTTGACATCAAAGCTGACGATGCGGGTAAGTATGCGCACTTGCGGCCGGAAATTGTACCGGGAGACGGTATTGTTCGGTCCGGCCCCAACTCCCTGTTAATACGGCAGTGCCGTCTCACGTAGATGTGCGACGGCACACAGCATACACATTAGAACTGTTTCACACAGCAATGCGAGGTCCACGGCAAAGTCTGACTTAGAACAATCGCAGGGCGCTCTTTCCTCTTCTGCAGCAGTCGCAGGAGTAGGCGCACCCCGCACATCGCACAGCCCCGCGTGGTCGTCTTGTCCGCTTCGGGGACGGCGTCACGGGCCACTTGCTCTCGCTATCTCGCAAGCAGCGGCCACGGTCGCTGCCAGTTCGCTCGGCCGCGACGAAACCGAGTTTATCGGGACGCCTATGTCACGACATATACCATCGGACGGTGGTGTTTTTCCTGAGAGGCATGAGAATCTGCTTCAAGTCCATGACCTGCGAGAAGAAGGAAGAGAACCGGAATATGACGACGGAGCTTTTTCTCTGTTTGTTGCTACCAGCCACATTGAGTGGACGAAATTGTTTGGCCGAACATTTATAGTGGGTTACTCTTACTGGCTGTGGTAATCGAAAAGGTTGGCTTGTGTTCATTCCCTCATTACAGCACAAAATATCTGCATACTCGCGATGGTTTTAATGTCACCTGTAATGCGGTCTGCCACTGGAAGCAAACGGGGACAATACTAAAAGAAATGACACGGACAAGGGCTGACTTTCAACGGAAGTTTTATTGCACACGAAAGTTGTACGTGTTACGGAAAAAAATTTCAAAAAAAAATTAAAGCTTGACATGACTTTCTGGCATCATTACACGTGCTCCTCTAGAAATGACAGTTCTTTTTGCGACAAAGTAGGCTTTCTGTATAGCTATTAACTGCCGCACCTGTGGATGCGCCTTTTTGTTCGAAGAAGCCACTATCATCGGCGGACATCGAGACCAAAGCGCTCACGAAATCATTGAAGCTGCTCAGATAGCGCATGAAAGCTCACCATGTATAAGAAAGAACTGTCATTTCTAGAGGAGCACGTGTAATTATGCCAGGAAGACATGTCACGCTTTAATTCATCTTTGATTAAAGTCAGCGCGGTCAGCGCTCGTCCGTGTCGTTGCCTTCAGTATTGTACCTGTCTGAAAAAGTCGCGCTGTTTCGTGTTTACCACGGAAAACTTGTTTCCGCACACGCACAGACGGCGCAGCGGAGAACGTGGGAGCGAGTGGCGGGGTGCCGCACCAACCTTGTTGCTGTGGTGCCACCGGTACTGTCGGCGCGAGAGGAGATAGTAGCCATCCAGTTCGACGCGGGCGGGCCTCCGGCGGATTCCCAGGACACGAACAGACATGATGGCCAACTCGTCGAACGTCGAGTTGAACAGCTTCTTGTACTGGTAGCTGCAGATCTCCAGAGTGTTCTGCGCGACATCAGTCGATAGTTGGAGCACCGTGGCGATTGTTTATGTGATAGAGTCCTCTTGGCGCTCTCTCGCAGAGCACACTTCAGGTAGTTCGAATGCTCTTGTCTGTTATTTTATTTCTGTATTCACACAAATACGCAACGTCAAAGTTATCAACTCTCTATTATCAGTTATCAACTCTCTATTAATTACCAACTCTCTATTAAAGCTATTATGTAAAAGTTTGCTACAAAGTGGTCAGAGACTTCAAATGACACAGATGTAGGCATATGTATATTAGCTTGCTCAGTTTCATGAGCACTTGTGCGATAATGATTCGGCTGCGAAAGTATTCGAGACACGTACGGCATATGAAAAATTAGCGTAGCTTGCAGTAAGTCGCGCAAGACCGGGTCACAGCAGAGGCGGTGGGCACCTAGCTAGCTCTGGCTTGGCTAGGCTTTTACCCTCTCGCCTGTCACTTTCACACCCCTTGATATACTATACTATACTATATACCTGCTTGCTCCACTTTTTAATAGCGAAGCTGCTCTACCTCAGCGTACAGTGTGTGAACGTGCCCGAAGACTATCATCATCATGAACGAATATGTGCCACAGAAATTGGGCAGATCCCTCTACTCTCCGCTACGGCGTGGCCTGTAATAACCCTGAGAACGAGTACAGAGAGAAAGAGAGAGATAAAGAAAGAGAGAAACAAACAAACAGATGGAAAGAAAGATATAAAGAAAGAGAAAGAGAAAAATTCTTGCCGAAAAGAAATTGTTCACGAGGCTGGATTCGAAACCACGTACCTTCGATCCGAAGGCGAGCGTCCTAACCACACGGCTATCCAGGCACGCTAGCAGAGCATAGCATAGCCTTGTATAGTGTAGTGTAGCAAGGTGGTGGGAAAGGGAAGTGAGCGTGAGGAGTAGAGATGTTGAGGGAAAGGAGGAGGGGAGAGAGTAAAGCGTAGCACAGAAAGAATGAGAAAGAGAAAATGCATAAAGAAAAAGAAATAGAGACAGAGAACATCAACGAAAGAGAGAAGGTAGAGAGAGAAAAAAAGGTGGGAAGAAAGAGGAAGCAAGCATCGCTTCGTCTAGCGACCAAGTACCGCACCAGCTGGCCAAGCCGCGCATGCGCAGTAGCTAAGCCACACCCACCGACGGAGACATTGCGCGCAACCTCCACTCTATACCTCATAGCCTGGCTGCGTGCTCCCGAGGAGGAAGCCGCGCATCTCGAAGCTAGACCTGTCGGTCGACGGGGAATACGAGCGGCGACGGGCCCGTGCTTCGTTGTGCCAAGCTTTGCGCAACTTAGTGCAAAGTGCCGCAATTTTTATCCGTTTTTGAGTCTGCGTCTTTCTCTTTTTCTGTTTATGTTTGTTTCTTTCTCTTTTTGCGTGGCAGTGTGGACTATTGAATAGGCTATAGTACTCCCGCTGTACACCCTTCTTTTATTCATTCGTGTTTTTTTATCACGCGTCCTGCTCTCCTCTCCGCTTTCTTTACCATCTTTCTTTCCCTTTTCCCCTCCCCTTAGTGCAAAATAGCAAACCGTATGCTAGAATTCTGGTTGACCTCCCTGCCTTTCTCTCATTTTATTATCTCTCTTGTCTTTCTATCTTTTCTCAGTATTTATTCCCTTTCTTTTTGCTCTTTCTCTTTATTTCTCTCTTTCTCTTTCTCTCTCTCTCTCTCTCTCTCTAGTCGTTCTCTCGCCTTTTTAGTTAAGGGAAACTTAAACGAACCATCGGTATTAAACCAGTGATGAACACCGGTGCCACACGTTTCAGCGTCTCTTGTTAAGCATCCGTACAAAGTGCTTCGGCGGTGATTAAGGACGTGCCGGTTCGTGATGATGATAATCTTCTATCTACGACATACGCCAGACCTCGACCATAACAGCTGTGCTGACAAAAAAAAAACATAACCTTGGTGAAGCTTGGACAGCGAATTCAGTCTCATATAGTAGTTGAGTTTGCGTCCTAGATGATGATCGATTATAAGAGCGCCATACCTCGGATAGAGCAGAAATTTATATTTTCAATGAATCCCGGGCCATATACATTTCTTGTGTTCGAACGTACGCTAACACTTACATTCATTGCACGAAACTTGAGGTACACGTATTCCTCCAGAACTTGTGCATCTGCAGGAGTTAGAAATAAAAACGCATGTCGGTCACTCGTAACCATATGCTCGAAATCGTGATTGCAGCCGTGCAGCCGAGCGTTTCTTGACGACAGTGTACGGCTCACCTCTTGTCTCTCCGTCGTCCCAGTAAAGGTCACCGACGGCTTCGCCAGACGCATTAAGTGCTACCAAAAGCTTCATGGGATTCCTGCGACTGCGTAATAGGAAAAAAATATATTGAGCGGTCAAAGGAAAGCCCTTGATGTTTTCTCGGTACCAGTGAATAGTGGCTCTAATGAGGTTTCCTTGTTGTAACCTGAAGCTGCAGACTGTGTGCTTGTACTTCTTCAATGCACAGGAAACAAAATCGACTTCATTACGAACTTGTCACGGGCTGTCTCCTTCGTCAATTGCTCACACTATTCATCACTGTTTTTCTGTCCTACCTTGCTCTAATGTACTGACGAAATGGGAGCTGTGGCATACTATACCTTCAAATTATTCCTGTCACGTGGATTAATTCTAATGGAGGTACTATGCACAGAGCTAAATTGCCTTTGCAGTTTTGCGTTCGTAATGAGTAAAAGTATGTGATTTGTCATTATTATGGCTGCACACTTGCTTTGTCCGAATGGGATTTTAATGGGCTTATTTAGCGTCGTTTACTTTTGCTTCAGCTCAACCAAGAGGTATGCATAGTGAAATGCTAACCTGTTTTCCTCCCCCTCCTTTTTGACGTTTTGCCTTGCTTCATCCTTTGCCAAGTACTTATGTTCAGTCCAAAGGTACCGAGACCACTACGCGCCCAACGTCCTGCTCGCAGGCCCACGTCTATGGTTTACATAGGTCTACAAATTACGTCTACGTCTAGAGCTCCTGCATTCCATAGGTGTTCTACTGTGGTCTACAAAGGGTCTACACTAAATAAGTGCATGCCTTTTAGTTTCTCCAAAGCCTATTGGAAACTGAGTAGGGAAATGGCGCTCTCAGATGTGAACGACGTTGTGTGATGTGATCAACAGTAACCATACCACGGATTACAGATATAGTCAAAGGTACTTACGAGCTTTGACAACGTTCTCAACATGTGTCCGTAGCATGAATTTGAGAACACTTGTTGGAATGTCGTTTAGTCCTCTTCGAGCTATGTATGGTGTTGATTTTTTTTTTTTTGCTGAATATTAGATGCTATTTTTACCTCACGGTGGTTGTGTTCGCGTGTCCCTGCATGGGGATCACAGAGCCGCCACGGACGTGCAAGTTACACGGCCGGTTCGGGTCGAACAGCGGCGAGTAGACGGGAAGCCATTGGCCGCTCTTGTAGTTTGAGAATTCCCGACCCTGTTCCATGGCACAGTCGCAGAGAAGAAACAAATTTGAAGCCGTATTAGTGAAGAAAAAAAAGAGCTGTTATTTATAAAAGCTGAACTATTACGGAAGAGTAGAATAGACACAGCAACGATTAGTTAAGGATTGTCCTGTCAAGAACGTCTTTATTAGAGTGCAGGTGAACCTCTCATCTATTAGAGCGCAGGTTAATCTCGCATATGTCGTCTACATCATTATTGTCATCATCCTAAGAAGCAGCAGT
Source organism: Rhipicephalus sanguineus (assembly GCF_013339695.2). Lineage (NCBI taxonomy): Eukaryota > Metazoa > Arthropoda > Arachnida > Ixodida > Ixodidae > Rhipicephalus > Rhipicephalus sanguineus. The sequence continues at coordinate 188,490,203 of NC_051178.1, forward strand.
CCTACTTGAGTCCAACTTGAGTCCAACTTCAGTCCAACTTCAGTCCGACTTTAGTACACCGCAGGACGAAAGCCTCTCCCAGCGAAATACACCTGCCCATGTGCTATCGAATGACACATTAGCAGCCACATATTGATAAGCTCAGTTATCTTGAGTAAACAATATGCAGATAAAAAGCCGTGTGAGGCTTGCTCTTGGTCACGCTTGCTCTCGGACGTTTCGCAGCCTAGAAACTCCCTCGTCCGACCGTTCGCAATTGGAAACGCCCATTGCTCATTGCGGACGGTAGGAAACCTGTATTGTGAGGTGACTTGCACAGCATAAGGAAAATGTGAGTGAAGTCCATAAAGCTCTACTGACGTGCTTTCGTCGGACGGGTCTGGGAAACCTGCCGGAAGCTCATTATATGAACATGGAAAAATGTGTTTTTAAGTGCATGCAAGCTAAGCTGCTGCAGCTATTAATTAGGTGTGACTACTGGTGGTCACGCCAATGTACCGAAGCAAGCGCCAGTAAATAGGAAGGTTCACTTCGAGCGCTATGCAATGAACTTTGCAGGCACGGGACTATGTTTCATGACCCCTTAGGCACTGAGGATGAGCTGCTGCTTACCGTGTGGTAGTCATACCACTTTCCCGCAGGAAAGTAGCCGTCCACGGAGACAACTCCCTAGACAGGAAAATGAGAGTTACTCTTTGCTGCACTGTTTTTTTGGGAGACATTTGAGGGACGCTTTGCATAAGCTAGACCAGCGCATGACATTTGGATAGGTCTGTCAACAAAAGTACCTACTTCCCGGCGAAACAACCCACTCTCCGTGTGAAGCGTATAAAGAGTTCGCTAATACTCTTACGATAGCAGTCATATCGGATGAATTTACAGAGTAATTGACAGTTGAAATACTGCAAGATATAGAGCGTTACGTCTGAGCATTACGTAGAGCGTTGTCGTAGAGCGTTACGGATAAGATATTGCCACGCCCACTTCTTGTTTTCTTTTGATGTATTCGGGTTTGACCAGCAAGAACGGTTATCAACGCTCGACGCTGTCCGTGAAGCAGTGTTCGAGAAGCTTCGCGATTGTAGTAGATCGTTTTGTTAAGATTGCGCGCCGCACGCAAATGTTCCAGCTTTGTCGAGAGATAACGCCGCCACCAGCGATATCGCTGGAAAGTTCGATAGCGCCTGTATAAAAGCCGACGCGCTTGACCGCTTGTCAGTTGATCGACGGTCGACGCTCTGTTCGCCGCTATCAGTGTATTGCTGTAGTTTGACTTTCAGTTTCCAGGCCACAAGTTCGGCCAAATAAAGAGTTTCATCTCGGACGTGCTGACTGCTGCCTTCGTCGACGTCACGACCCCGTGAAAATATAGAGCGTTACCATGTCCCCCATCATAGGCAAACCAAATTTCAAATGACAAATCCATACTTACTTCATAACGCATGAAGAGAATCGTTTACGCAGCTTATATTGCCGTCCTTAAGATACGAAACGCGAAAACCGGTATTTACCTTATTATTTGAAGTAGACCTTATAATGCCACTTATGTAAACGGGCTAAATTTGCCCTCTACTTCAGATGCTATATTCTGCTTAGTAGAGAACTATTCACAGTTCGCGAAGAGTATGCAGGGCCCCATCATTGATAAAAACGCGCGGCATTTATTTTTTACCTTCCCTAACAATTTCACGAGCACCCGTCTTCGTTTTCGGGACACGTTCTTCGTAAAAAAGCTTACTTAGCAGAGCATGGTGAAAACTTAAGAATAGCAAGCGAACATGCAGTCCTAGCAGATACTGTTAACGTTTTAGCGCAGCCTGAGCCATTCTCGAGATGGTTCAAGTAAAATGACCGACGTAACGCTATTTCGTGTCTAACCATAATCACGTTTTACTAGTTCAATTGACCAGCAAAAAAAAGCAAGTGAAGTGTTTCACATTGTGGCATGCCTTGCACAAGCTCAACTGCCTCGTTCTTCACGGTGGTATGTAGATTCCATTATTCATAGACGCATTTCTTTTCCCTTTACGTCTTTGCAGAATAAGATTACCTCCTTCCTATGACGGACGTGACTGCAGGATGTAACCTTTCGCGGTATTCGCTCGTCAATACTTATTTGCCGTGCGGCCTTTTGTGCGAAGTACGTGAGGCGTACGCGCGGGGAAAATGAAATATTGAACCTTTTACCGGTTCGAGGACGGGAGTCATCAGAAGGGCCTCGCCCCACATGAACTGCTTGTCAATTTCATACGTCTCCGTGTCGTTTGGAAACCTAGTGAACAGAAGAAGACAAGAAAAGAAAAGAAAAAGCTATTTTCAACCGATAGAAAACACGCCTTGCCCCTGCAAAAAGAGAATGAACCCCATGCTTCCTTTCTTTCTTTTTTTTCAGTGTCATTTCCATCCAAGCGTTTGCATTTTATTAATCTCGCCTGTACTGATTTTTTGTTTGTCTGTTAAGTTGGGGTATTTGAATATTCGAAATTTGCAATACGAAATTAGTAGTCTTTAATTATTATTTGATTTTCCTATTCGACCTGGGAATCTACAGAGGAGCGGATATTTGTATTCTTGTTTCTGCCGCTCTGTATGTGTACAGCAAGAGAAAGAAGCATATAGGTCGCGTCATATATTGCCTCGGATCACGGATCATTTCTGACCACCTAATGTTCAGCTTCCATTTTACTTTCTATCCATTTATCTCACAGTACGTGCGTTTCAATGGAACATTAAACCGAGCTAATCAGGCTTTCTTCGCGATGCTGTTAAATTTTGATGTCTACAAGGGAAAACAATCTTAAAGGGCCCCTAAAACACCCCGAGTTCAAAGATGAGAGAGTGGCTTGTTACACGCCTTCCCTATCCTTCCTACAGGCGCTATCTCCACCTAGTCACTCAATTTCTTCATAAAACACGTGGACAATGTCAGCACTAAGCGTTGAGCCTATCAGGATATCACGCTTTTCGGCAACACGCTGTTATCTCCGCTTGCGCAGTCGAAAACGCGCAAAGCGAAGTGAAATCAGTTGATCGTGTACTATAGTCATGCCAGACAAGGCAGAACGAGCGTGTGACTGCATGGTACAGCATGGTAGGAAGCGATTGTGAACAGACTTCTGGCGTCACGAATTGTGCCGAAAAGACGGGAAACGCCAGAAGAGAATAACGAGCTCGCTCCTTGTTTTTTTTTTTTCAGAAGTTGTTTAGGGTCCCTTTAGACGTTACGTAAGATGTACTGGTGGGCTGGTTAGTTTGACTTGATAGATGAGGTTGATGTTGACGATGGAAGGTGATGAAAGACAATGTTAAGTTTTGATGTCTACAACGGACTATTGCTTTCTCCCCAAGAAACACACGTAATAAGTATATGCAGATGTCTTATCCCAACACCGGAAGAAGAATGAAGTACAGAGTTTGGGGCTCACACGTGGAAGAGTGGCCTCGCCACGGTGGTGCCCTTGGTGTGCGCGTGGTGAAACAGAGTGTACAGGAAAGGGAGCAGCTCGTATCGAAGCTTCAGGGCATTGCGTGCCACTGCTTGGTAGTCTTCGCTGAACGCCGACGGGTCTTGAGCCTGAAAGTATGGCGAAGGTAGTAAGGGGTAAAACTCGCCCCCCGTAAATCGTAGAACCCATCTCTCGTAAACATCCTGTGTACGTGTCCAAATGAAGTAAGTGAATGCTTACACTACTTTCAATGGCATTGTTGTTTCGGACTAGAGGATAGAAGATACCCAGCTGCATCCAGCGCAAGCAGAGTTCTTCAATGGCATCGTCGTAAAACCCGCATACGTCGGCGCCTACCTGAAAAAAGCGAGAGCTTTCTTTATTACCTGTATGTCTCTGTGACTCACCATGAAGTGAAGGAGTGTATGTTTCGCGAGGACCAAGAACTCGAGAAAAATCAAAATTTGGCCACATTGTTTAGTGATCACACTGTCATGCTCAAAAGCATACTCTAAAGATTTTATACCGATCACGGTGGCGTTTTTTGTTATTACTTACAGCGTTATCTTTGAGGCTATAAAGAAAATTATTTAACATGAGAGCGAGATCAAACCACACCTCTGACTAGGTAACCCGTAGTTGAAATCTCAGCATTAATTCTGGTCACCTAGTGTGCACGTTATTAGCTGACGAGAATTTCAGAGCGATTGGTATAATAATAATAAAGAATATTTCACTCAGGTTTCGCGTCGTTTGTCGCAGCTGTCATCACATTTACATGTCACAAAAGGTCCCTAAAAAATAGAGTGATTCTCTTGTCACCATCAACGGTTCGATAACGGCCTATGTGGCTGAGGATGTCAGCCATATATGGCAAAGAAAGCTATAACAAAGAAGACACCTTTTACCCACCTGTAGCGGTGTTAATTTGGTGTGCTTTCTGTCTATAGGAGGGCGAAGGGTGAGAAGGTATCGCTATGCAGCCGCTACGCTCAGGTTCTCCATTAGAAGCGTTATCTTCTTCTCCTCTCCTGTATTTCCCACTCCCCATTTCCATACAGACGCTGAGACATGCTCCCATTTAGGGTTGCAGAAAAAGCGTCTTTTCCTCTCCTCAATCTCTCCTCCCCCTCCTTCACAAAAGAGATGCATGTCACAAAGAACAACATGTCTAGAGGCAGTTCTGTACATATCTCACAGGTTTCCACATAAACAGGTGCTTCTTTAGTGCTCGTTTATGTCGCTGTAAAGAACGCATTGAAACCATGCATGCTTCTGCTTGTCTCATAAGGGAAAACAGGTAATTAATACAAAGTGCACACATCTACCACTTTAAATATGTTTTCAAAACACAGTTTGATATAATATGCGAGTAATGAAGCTGACACCGCCTGATGCAGCTTTAGTTAATCAATAAGTTTTGATTATTTAACGTCACTAGTCTGCCTCCTTTTCCCTCACACCCTCCCATGGACCGTTCGTTCGAGTCATTAAATGTTTCGTATTGGCCCAGAGATGAATGCGAGTCAATCACCAGAGGTATGCCGAGCAGGCCAAACTCGAGCATAGCGATGATAGAGTGACCCAGGTCCGGCCAGCGGCTGGCGTTGTCGCCCAACCAGTGGCCCACGTAGCGACCACTGCCCAGGAACGTCGAGCGAGACATGACTAGGTTGCGCCGGCCTCCGGACAGCGCGTTCAGGGCACTGCACATATGTAGAAGGGGCGATGCAAAGGTCAGAGTGCAATCGCTTAATAACACCGCATGTGGTTGATTACTAGGCAGTCTTACTATCTAGTTTCATGAAAGAGAAAGGTAATATCCGCCTAAAAGTAGCTTGTACCTCGAAATCCCCCGTCAGGGCTTTTCACAAACCGAAGCATTCGCAGCTGAAGAAAGCGAAGGGGGAACATGTGCAGCTGTCCACTACACGCCTAGAAACGATGACTGAGCCCGGTCGATCTAAACGGTAGCAATGCCCGCGCCGCTTTGCTGGCCTTCGACGCATAGCGCCGCAATATGCGCTTTTTCGTCTCTACATTTGCAGGAATCACAGACGGAGGTGCCTCAAGCCACGAGAAGCAACTCACAGTAAAAAAAAAAAAAAAAATCTGGGGAGGGGCGAAGCATGTGGGGAAGGGTGTTTCAGCTCCACTAACGTGAAACCTCGGGAGAGGCGACGCATGTGCGCCGGTGTTTCCCATAGCAAAATCTTTACTCTTTGCTTTACTCGCCACCGGTCCACTAACGCACCGTAACTTTGCAGACAGGTTTCAAAAAGTGGTGTTTCAAATAGATGACGTTACCGTAGAGATGCACGTTTGCGTCTCTGGTTTGAGATAAGAAACTTGATCGCCTTGGTAAATTTCGTCGGGGATTCTGACACCGCTGCTAAGCTATACATACCGTTTTAGGCAGTAACGACGAACCTTTAACTCATAATATGCATAGCATGGACCGGTGACGAGTAGTGGGATTTACCCTCGTTTTCTGGCGCATACCCGTTTATGATTGACCGTGACGACGACATTACACGCCGACAAGGCGAGACCCTAAGGTGCTTCGCCCCTAAAATAACAAAGGAGAGATGGGGAGGCTAATCAGAGGGTACCTTTAGTTGGCCACCTTTACAAGGAAATAATAGACTGAGTGTGAAAGATCAGAGAAAAGAATTCAGAGGTAAGGATGCATAACAGAAGACTGTAGAAGCTCTCACACGGTTTCTCAATGCGCTATGACATCACAGACAGTGCCAGCGTAAGAATAAGATCTAAAGGCTTTCGGCGTCATACAGTGTCGTGGTCACAAATTGTTGCCCGAGTAACGTGGCAGTGCATTCATAGCTGCTCGTGATGGTGTCTGCTGTACGGGTCATTGCAAATGGAAGGAAAAGTTCAGTTGCAGTACGAGGAGAGACAGGAATAACGCGACTTCCCGATCACGCACTGCTAATGAATTCCTTCAACTCGCACTCGATTTTTTCTTTGGACAATTTGTTAACCAACCTTCTCAAAGAACAACATTATGTATCTCATTTTTAACCAGCAAATAGCTGGTCTTAATTAGTGACAGGGCTCTTTCAGTAGCCGTAGACTCCTCCGAGTGACAATTCAACATCCACAATTCTCACTTCGTTCAACACCTAAACGCATAATAAATTACAAGAACGCTGAGATTAAAATTCTGGTAAATTCTGGAAAACAATCTCACGCTCAAGAAAGTCAGGTGACATCTCACTCTCTACATCAAATCGCAAGTAACGTCAAAAAATCAGATCGTTCACGGATGGCTGTTCTACGAAAACGTTCATTCAGGCAGTGACCATAGTGCGCTTCAACACGACCTCGAACGCATATCACATTGGTTTAAGTTATGGCAAATGAGTTTGAACACTTACAAATGCGAAACCCTCACTATTGGTAGAAGCTCTCGAGTTCCCACTTCACATATTCTCTTCAAAGGGACGCGCACTCAAGTGCGAAATGCTATAGATATTTTGGTATTCATTTCTCACCGAAGCTGTCAAGGTCGGGGCACATAGAAAAGATAACCGCAATAGCATCGCAAACTTTAGGCTATCTCGGACCAATCTTCACAGCGCACATACTCGCGAGCTCGCCTACCAAACTTTCGTGCGCCCTCAGCCGGAATATGCGGCTGCCATCTGGTTTCCTCGCCAAGATTATCATATTAAAAATGTTGAAGCTGTCCAGAATTGCGCGGAACTCTTCGTTGCCCATCGCTCACAAAAATAAAATTATCGCTTTCGCTTCCGTACCTACAGTTTCGTATGGATATTGGACTAATCTGCTTACTGCACAAAGCAATATGCAGTCACCGTCAAATCACGATACCAATTGTAATTGTATCGCCCCTAGAGCCGTTTAAATGCTCGTGTTTTCAACGTCCGTCTGGTCGAACACATGCGTTTTGCAATAAAGTTTTGCTTCCTGGGATAAGAATTCGAAACGGGCTTCCAGATTCGGTTGGGAATATACGTGACCCAACAGTTTCTATTTTAGAAAGGAGTCCTTTCCTAATCGAATCCTCGTATATAGAATGCTGTTTCAAGTCACTTCCTCCTACCTGGCTGTTCGTACTGGCACTACTTTTTCACTGTAAAAACTGTTTTTTCTACTTTTGCGTTTATTTTTACGTATATTTTACGAATATTTTTACGTGTTTTTCCTTTCTATATATGTATGATTTCGCACAGACGTTTACGCTATCTCGCTTGTTTCTCGTAAAGGTTGCTTCGCTGTCTGTAATGTTAATTTGCATACATTTTCCCTATTCGTAAGTAATGAATTTTGCTATACCTTGTACCATTTGATTCAGCTTGTTATTTCATTCACCCTACCCCACCCTTTTTCGACCTAACGTAATGTTCAAGAGGCTGGAACCTTGGACGCATGTCTACAAGTAAATAAACATGCAGAGCCCGCGTTTCGGAAGGGTAGGGGAAAGGAAGAAAGAGGAGAGGGGAGAGGGGAGTGGAGAGGAGGAAAGGGGAGATGTGTGGAGGAGAGGGGTAGTGGTGAGAGAGAAAAGGGAAAGGGAAAGTGGTGAGGGGAAGTGGAGAGGGGGAGAAGGGTGTGTGTGAAGAGGAGGTGTGTGGAAGGGTTCGCGCATGCGCACTAAGGGTGGTCACGCCGCACACCACCACCGGATTGAACTACGCTATAAGATGCTTCACAGCTAATAAATGCCGCGCTTTTTACTGTGCAATTTGTTCGACATGGCTAGATTAACGAGGACTCCAGCAAATGTAGGGATAATTAATAGACAGTTCTAGCTGAACAGGCGTTTCTTATTCAAGTATGTTTTGCATAAATCGCCTAGTTGTGCGAGTATTCGTGAAATGTAAAGCTGGCCTGTAACAATTTTTTAGCAAAACGGCAAATCATAAATGGTAACACAGCAAGGGGTGCTCGAATTGACTCAGGGGGTTCCCGACTACAATGCTTTATTTTGTGGTTGTTCGCAGCACAGTGCACAAAGGACCTAAACTAAAGAAAAAAAGTTGCAATTAACCCTACTATACCTTTATCATCACTCTCATACTTGGATAAAAGGAGGCAGCAAATATTATCACGAAAGCGCCCACAACGATTCTCTGTGGATCAAGAGAAATCCTGCTCTCCTAACATATGCTACACTGACTGGCACAGAAAAGTTAGTTAAAATAGGATATGTGTGTGACAGATGCGAGATTTGCAGTATATGAAATTGGTAATTCCATTGCTGTTAATAAACATTAAGCGCTTCTTGGAGCCCTATTATAGTTACTCTTCATAGCGCGTTGTTGTTCATTACATTTCATTAGCCGCTTGCACGTCGCTTTTGTCCACAAGGTATTCGAAATAGTTTTTTTTTTCCTCAATATTGGCTGCGTTTACAAGAATTACGAGACAATGAAGATATCACGAACTGCCTGCCGCTTACTTGACTGTTGCTTGGCTCATGGCCTTGCCGTAGAGGTTGTGCAAATTGTAGTGGCGGTGCTTGCTGCCCTTGAACCAGTGTACAGAGTCCATGCACAAAGTTCTCTCGAACAGACGGTGTCCTTTCGTCTCTGCGCAGGTACACACGGCACTGTACTGAGAGATGAACTAAATATGAGGGCAGGAAAGGTTCTGTGCCCCTAAGAATCAAGTTATTAAACAGGACAATCCAGCTGCGTTAGGACACGTGAATCATGGATTGAAATGTGAATCATAGATCACCTCGAAACGCACGTATTGATCAGAATGACTGATTGCAGGGGCGTAGCCAGAATGGGTAGGGGGGGGGGGGAGCGCCCCCCCCCCCCCCCCGCGAGAATTTTGTTTTGCTTGCGTGTATATACACGCAAACATACAAAATCACGCACGAGCATACATAAAGTATGGTTGACCCCCCCCCCCTAAAAAAAAAAATTCTGGCTACGCCCCTGACTGATTGGGCTAGTTGGTGATTCATTATACTCGAAACCCGGCCGGGGGCGTAACTACACAGGGACACCAGAAGACAAGGACAAGCGTATACTACCAACTGAAAGTTTATTGGAAAGCACTGACGTACGGTCGAGCGCGATTTGAAGGTGATCGCGCGAGCGTCGACCAAGAACTGCAACAACGCCATGGCCCAGAATACACTTTCGAGGAGAGGGACGTATCAAGCAAGTTTCACCCACTTTTTTTTTTGCTGTTCCTTCAGTTACGATCACTCCCGTCTGAGGAAGGCACATTTTCATTTGTTTTATTTTTTATGATAACGCGATATATTTTGTTCAACTTAGCAAGCCGTTCAACTTAGCGAGCAGTGCCAAGCAGCAGCTTTACCAAATCGTATTTCAGGTATCACGCACTAAGCGCGCGTCTACATAAGAAAAATGGCAGATACAACTGTGGTTGACATCTACGTAATTTGAAGCATTGCGAGGATCGTTGCAGCCAAAGTTGCCGTTGGTGGCCACTTTGTGCCAAAAAGGCCACTTTACGACCCCGTCTGGTGATGGAAATTCCAGGTTGGCTCCATAGCTACTGTCTGGCCATCTTGACGCATTTAATAGCCACTTTTTATTATAATCAGATGAACTGGCAAGCAAGCCTAAAGATTAACCCTTGTTTTCAAACTTTTCTGTCATACTGGCCGACGCGCGCGCACGCCCCCCCCCCCCCCCCCCCCCCCCCACTCCCGCTAGGGAGATAGAGCGTATTGAGGCACACGACGCGCGGCGCGACCGCAAAGTCGGATCGCTGCGCGCATGTGGGTAAACGTGTGGTTAGCGCACTGCTGACGCTGCGCACCAGTTTCTAATGCTGAAGCACAGCGCGTGCTCTCGTGTGAACTTAACAAGAAATATCCCCAGAAAAAGAAAAAAAGTAGCTGGACTGTTCATATTCAACCAGATTTCGCTATATTTGAAGCTGGAATGGTATTATGGTAACTCTAATAATTAATTTCGGTCTAAGGCTTCAAGAAAAAACAACTTCAACGTTTACTATTCCTACGAGTTGTTGGCCCAAAATTACTCTGGCAGGAACTCTATTATACACAACTCGCATGCACTAAAAGTGAACTCGTATTTAATTCATTTATCTGCAACTTACCTGTGGCTTGAAGGCCAAGCAAGAGGGGAAAATATTGAACGCCAAATTATGTTTTTTTTATTTAAAATTATAATATTTATTGCTCCATTACAAAAAAAGCTATTCATAACTTCGCTTTTTTTTATTTGGCTACAAATTTGGCGCTAAAATGAATTTGAATGGATGATTTTGGCTACTTTTAGCTACTTTTAGCTTGAGTTTTGGCTACTTTCTAGATCTACCCAACGGCAATCTTAGCTGTAGCATGAAACGCCGACGTGTGTCGACTTGAAGGGGGTGCTTTTCTGGACATTTTTTAATTCCACCATTTTGTCAAATTCCACCATGGCGGCATTTTAAGCCAATCAGAGAGGCCGTAGCAGCCCCCTGGGCCAATCAAAATTGACAATGCAGCGAATTTGATGACATGGTGCAATTTAACAATGTCCAGAATAGCACCCCGGGGCCCGAGGGTATGGTGAAATTAAAGTGCTCAAGTGCATCGTCTCGACGATCCTCGGTAGCCCTAATTTTTTACGGCATCGATATTGTACTGTCCGGTATCGGCACCGCGCTGCGGCATCGGTGTGCCAGTTGAGGTGGGTCGATAATGAAGATAGTACAATACTGCACGAGACTTTACTGGTGAGACCGATCAAGTAGGCACTCCAAGCTAGAAATCCCGAGGAAGGATGCATAGAGAAGTTTTCTTTATTAAAGTTATTTTGCTCTTGGTGACGTACATTCTTTGACTAAACATATTCAGGTACCATTTGCTGTTTTATAGAGTAGTTCGGCAGAGAACGGAGACTGCAACCAGCGCACATGTAGAGACAAAGTGAGATGCGTACAGACTGCGAGTGTACGCTGTGGCGTGAACATAACTCTGTTGTCCAACGGTGACCTTGACTAGCTTTGTTTTCCTTCGGCACTCTTGCCCTTTTGTGTTGGTCTGTGACAGACGCGTGAAGCTTGTCTTTCGCCCTGCCTGGTTTTGGTAGTCTGATGTCTCGGTTGGTACCGGCAGAAATGCCATGTAAATATCCACAATGTACGTGTTCACTTTTAGTTTGTTCTTTTTGTTTACCAAGTAATGTGCATATGTATACCTATATTGTGAGCATTCTTCACACTTGCCATCTTCTCACCTGTATATACTCATCATCACCGCTTGGGTCTGAGTAGTGGGGCTCAGGCTCGAGGGGAATAAAAGAAGAGTCTTGCGGCCTGAACGTTGTCTCACAAAGTGGTGGAGGTGCTGGGTATCGATCCCAGTACCTCTCGCTCTACTGCTGCCCCTACGACTTCCGCTACAACACACCCCTGGAGCTCCGTTCAGGTCGCCGTTTGCACCAACAGACCTCAGCAATGTCGCAAGACGAGCGCTCCAACCCTGGCGCATCTACGACGCCTGCCCAAACGGGAACTCCTTCTTGTTTGGTCACCACACCCCAGAAGGATCCACCGGTGTTCGCTGGCCTTCGTGGGGACGATGTTGAAGACTGGCTGGAGCAGTATGAGCGCGTGAGTGCACTCAACCACTGGGACGACTCTGCCAAACTCACTCGCGTCGTCTTCTACTTGACGGGTGTAGCCAAGACTTGGTTTTTTAACCACGAGCTGGACTTCGTGGATTGGACCTCATTTAAACACCAGTTGCGGCAGATTTTCGCGAACCCTTCAATCCGCTCAGACATCGCCAAAAAGAAGTTAGCCGAGCGTGTTCAGCAAACCGGCGAGTCCTACACTTCTTACATAGAAGATGTCCTCGCCCTTTGTCGCCGCGTGAACAACTCAATGACGGAGAATGACAGGGTCCGCCACCTGCTCAAAGGCATTGGGGCTGCGGCATTCAATGCCCTTGCGGTGCAGAACCCCACTACAGTCTCAGAAATCGTCACCACGTGTCAGCGCCTTGATGAACTCCACCTGCTACGTCTGCAGCCTGACACAACTCATCTGAGCGCAACCAATGACAGCGAGCTACGCGCGTTGATTCGTTCCATCATACGTGAGGAGCTTCAAGCAAAAGCTATGTCGTGCCCACTCGAGCTCCGTACGACGTCTTCTGGCAGCAGCCTCCGCAACATCGTCAAAGAAGAACTTGTTGCCATGACGTGTGCGGAAGTTCCCAGGCATGACCCTCTACCTACGCCAATTTACGCCCAGGTTGCAGCTTTCGCACCTCCTCAACAGACACAACCCCACGCGACCACAATGCACGGTTCGGTGAATGTTCTGTCACCACGAACGTCGCTTCCGCCTGCCAACGCCTGGCGCCCTCCTCGGCCAGTTTGCTATTATTGTGGAGTCCGTGGCCATATTTCACGGTTTTGCCGACGCCGTCAACAGGACGAAAGACGGGGCTACGACTCTATGAAAGAGACGAGTTTCGTGCTGCGGTACCACAACATGGTCGTTCCTACCAAAGTTATGAACGTCGCTCACCATCTCCGCAGAGCCTCGACGGTGCCGGTGCTTCTCGTTTCCCCCGCCGCCGCTCTCCGTCACCGATGCGCCGCTCGTCTTCTCCCCTTCGACCCGCTAATTCGTCCCCGGGCCATCGCCCGGAAAACTAAATAGTGCAGCTCCTCCGCAGCGGCCCTCAAATGTACTGTTGGTATGTATTGAAGGTGTATGGACTCAGGCATTGGTAGACACGGGTGCAGCGCTTTCCGCCATTAGTATTGAACTGTGTTCACGCTTGCGAAAAGTAAAAACGCCGTATACTGGACCTCCCTTCGGCGTGCCAATGAAGTTCTTGTTCAGCCCGTTGGTGTGTGCACAGCGCGAGTTTTCATCGATGGCATACTTCATCACATTCAGTTTCTCGTGCTGTCGTCATGTACCTACGAACTTATCTTAGGATGGGACTTTCTTTCTTCAGCGTCGGCCGTAATATCTTGTCACCAGCGAGTAGTTCACATGACGGACACGGAATTTTCATCTGATGACGATGCTCGAAAACTGCGTTTGGTCACGGCGGCCGATTGCTCCATTTCACCTGGCAATGAGAATGTTGTGACATTGACGTCTGATACCATCCTTAATGGTGACGTGTTTCTCGCTCCATGCGATCGCTGGATATCTGGTGGCATTGTAATTGCGCCTAGCTTGGTCAGGTTTCATGACAGCCGAGCGTGGTCACAGCACGCAACACCACATCTCGGCCATTTCTTCTGTCCCAAGGTACCGTTGTGGCCTGCTTTGCTGACACTGAACCTCTTGCCCTGACGCCTCTTCACGCAGATCCACCACTCTCGCCTGCTGCTAATGATGACCATGCGACGACCACAGCGTACTGCCACCATCAATCCTGATCTCCCTGCGGCGCAGAAGGAAAATCTCTTCGCACTGCTTCGAAAACACAATGCTTCCTTCGACGTCCACTCCAAGTTTCTGGGGCGCACTTCCGTCGCAGTGCACCGCATCGCAACCGAGGGCAATTCGATCGTACGCCGCCGACCATACAGCGTGTCTTCCGCAGAGCGCAAGATCATCGAGGACAACGTCACTGACATGCTGAAACGCGACACCATTCGGCCATCGTCCAGTTCTTGGTCGTCGCCTGTTGTCCTGGTCCGGAAGAAGGACGGCTCCGTACGATTTTGTGTCGATTATCGGGCACTTAATAAGATCACGCGCAAAGACGTATATTCCGATGCCGCGAATTGATGATGCCATCGACTCCCTCCAGGGCGCTGAATATTTCTCAAGTCTCGATCTCCGGTCAGGGTACTGGCAAATACCTATGCACGAAGCGGACAAGGACAAGACGGCCTTTGCAACGCCCGATGGCCTCTATGAGTTTAATGTAATGCCCTTCGGTTTATGCAACGCTCCGGCAACGTTTGAGCGTATGATAGACACAGTTCTTCGTGGCCTTAAGTGGAAAACCTGCTTATGTTATCTGGATGACATTGTCATTTTTTCTTCCACTTTCCGTCAGCATCTTGAGCGGCTGGACGAAGTTTTGACGTGCATTTCTAACGCTGGGCTTCAACTTAATACTAAAAAATGTCATTTCGCCAGAAAGAACATCATAGTGTTGGGCCACCTTGTTAGTAAAGATGGCGTTCGACCGGATCCTGACAAAGTGACTGCTGTGACACGTTTTCCTCGCCCCGAAAATCACAAGCAATTACGCAGTTTTCTGGGCCTAGCGTCTTATTTTCGCCGCTTTATCCGCGACTTCGCGTCCATCGCGTCGCCACTGCACAAGCTACTGACGTCGGGCACAGCCTTCACTTGGACGAACGATTGCGACATCGCTTTCGACACGCTCAAGGCGGCGCTGACATCTGACCCCGTCCTCTGTCACTTCGATGAGCATGCCCCTACTTGTCTCCACACCGACGCTAGCGGCCATGGCATCGGTGCCGTCCTCCTACAGCGTGATGAAGCAGGTCGAGAGCGAGTTGTCGCCTACGCCAGCCGCGCACTCACGACTGCTGAACAAAACTACTCGATCACGGAACAGGAATGCTTGGCTGTAATTTGGGCCGTACAAAAATTCCGCCCATATCTTTACGGACGCCATTTTACCGTAATTACAGACCACCACGCTTTATGCTGGTTGTCATCGCTAAAGAATTTGTCCGGTCGCCTCGGCCGCTGGGTGCTCCGGCTTCAAGAGTACACATTTGACGTTCTTTATAAATCTGGGAAAAAACACCAAGATGCCGAAGCCCTCTCTCGTTGCCCCCTCCATTACCATCTTCTCTGAGCATGCCTCTTCATTGCTCGTCCCATGATGATGAGGCTACGCATCCGCTTACGTTGTCGGCACTAGCGGCTGCTGGCACTCTGTCTTCCAATCGCTACGCTCAGTTGGCCTTCTATCAACAGCAAGATCCATACTGCCTTCGCATTGTTCAACGCCTCTGCGGAAAGTCTCCACCACCTAATGCCAGGTTGCGCCGACAACTCAGGCAATTCAAGCTTGAAAACGACGTGCTGCACCGCTACGTTTACAATGGTGATGGACACCGGTGGGTTCCCGTTCTTCCACGTTCGCTTCGTGCGCAGGTCCTTGAGGCTTTTCACGACGACACATCTGCTGGCCACTTGGGATTCTGCAAAACATACAGCCGCCTTAGGAGCCGCTTCTCTGGCCTGGCCTCTCCACTTCTGTTGCCAAGTACGTCTCTTCTTGCACCTATGTCAAACGGCGCAAGCGGCCGACTTCCACTCTCTGCGGCTTGCTACAAACCAATCCCATGTCCCGAGGAACCTTTTGCCATTGTTGGATGGATCTAGTCGGACCTCTTCCTGTAACGTCTGCAGGATATCGCTGGATCGTGACAGCGGTTGACCATCTCACACGGTACGCAGAGACCGCTCCCTCTGCGCTCTAGTTCGGCCTCTGACGTGGCCACCTTCTTTCTCGAAGCCATCGTCTTGCGTCATGGTCGCCCCGCGTCCTATTAAGCGATCGCGGCAAGAGTTTTCTATCCACAGTTATACAAGAGATGCTTAAAACTTGTGGCACAGTTCACAAGACAACATCAGCATACCACCCTCAAACCAATGGCATCACAGAGCGATTCCACCGCACGCTATTGATATGATATCCATGTATATCAGCCCAGCTCACGACAACGGGACACGATATTGCCATTGTGACGTTTGCTCACAATACCGCCGTCCAACGCACTACTGGGTATTCACCGTTTCTACCTCGTTTATGGCCGTTCGGCGACATTCACCATTGACGCTTCATTCTTACGCACTCCAAGTGACAATTCTACAACCCTAACCGAGCAGTTCGTTTCGAGGCTTCAAAAATGTCGGCAACTTGCTCGGCTCAGCACAGAAGCCAGTCAACACGATCGCAAACAGCGGTACGACAGCTCCCCATCGTGACGTCTCTTTCCGTCCTGGCGACGAAGTGCTCCTTTGGACGCCTACTCGTGTTCCCGGATTGTGTGAAAAGTTCCAGTCGCGATTCATTGGACCCTACATAATTAATGAAACAAACATCCCCTGTAAACTATCGTGTCACCCCAGTTGAGGCTTCTTCCGACCGTCGCTGCCGTGGTTCAGAGATAGTCCACGTTTCCCGTCTGAAGCCCTTCGTTCGACGTCTCTACCCAGTCTAAGGTCGCGGCCAGGCTGGCCGCTTCCGGCGCACGGGGAAATTAGTGTGATCATTCTTCACTACTTGCCATCTTCTCACCTGTATATACTCATCATCACCGCTTGGGTCTGAGTAGTGGGGCTCAGGCTCGAGGGCAATAAAAAGAAGATGTCTTTGCTGGCCTGAACGTTGTCTCCCAATATATATATATAATATATATATTATATTATAATATATATATTATATATATATATTATGTGGGTCATTCCACGCCAATGTTCCACTCTCTGCGCTCGACAAAAAACATTTCTCCTAAAAAAAATCTGAGAAATTACGCACATAGAACATTTTTCTACAGAATTCCCCAAAATATTTTGAGCGGCAATATTTTCACACTCCGTAGCGCGTAGGTAAAATTGATAAACTACAGCGTTTTCGGGAATTTGTTTACAAAGACGATTTAGAGACCAAATGCATCAATTATTTTTATAGAACTCTCGATAAAACGTACCATCTGCTAAGTTTTTGATTTCCCTGTGCTTGGAGCACAGGCTCTAAAATAAAATCCTGAACGTGGAAAAAACGCTACATTGGCCTACGTTCAGACGTCTATAGCACCATAAGGTGTTCCAAGAAAAAATAAGCAAAAGCGCGTACGATCGAGAATCAAAACAACTTCGTGGACAGAAAGTTTGATCGAAGTATTTTTTTTTTTTAGTCAAAAAAACATTTTTGAAGTTTAGTCCCACTATGCATTATTTTGCTATGGGGGCAATACAAACCGACTGAATTTACTGCATAAAAAAAGAGGTAGTGTATTCGTAGCACATGGTTTTCAGCTCCTTTTGTTAGTACTTTATAATGTATATTACATATCAAGGAGATGATAAACAGAGGTAAAAATATAACAATAATAGTGGCTTAGTTGCCGAAATTCCCCAATAATGAGTCGCGTTACTTATTGCATTGTTTACGCACACCGGAGGAAGCGGCGGTGGCGCCGGACAACTACGCCACAAAAATGGGCTGTTGTGATCTCATAACAGCTGTAAAACAGTGCATGTTAGCAAACAGACCCAATTCTACTTTAAACCGAAATCTGCTGTCTGCAACCATCCCAAATGAGGATGTGAAAAATAGCTTGGCATATCCCGTCCGTATTGTCACGGACGACGGACGGCATGCGTGAATATGCGGCGCGTCGTCACATCGTGCGCCGTTCGTTGCGGAATACATAGATGAACTCCGTTCGGATCCGCTATAAGTGGCCACGCTCACGCCTCCTTTCTGCCGTTTACATGAAGTTTGCGACTTAACTTATTTTGACGCTAATTGATTATGAGAGCCGCATGCAATAAGTAACGCGACTCATTATTGGGAAATTTCGGCATCTAAGCCAATGGTATTGCTATATTTTTACCTCAGTTTATCATCTCCTTGATATGTATTATACATTATAAGTACTAACAAAACGAACTGAAAACCATGTGCTACGAATACACTACCTTTTTTTATCCAGTAAATTCAGTCGGTTATACTGCCCCTATAGCAAAATAATGCATAGTGGGACTAAACTTCAAAAGTTTTTCTTACCAACACAAAAAAAAACGCCAGGCCTGCGCTGAAACCGCAGCCACAGCCACAGGGAAAGCTGGAAGAGCGGCGTTTCTAGAGCCCGCTGTAAGCTCTCTTGGGGCTACAATACAAGTACACTAGAAAGTACCCACTACACCATAAATCACCATTTTGTGAAGTTGGGAAGCACCTACTAAGCCATTATCGTCATTCGGCGGAAGCGAGGCTCAGCTACATGTCTGTAAGGCATTATGTGCACTTGTTGACGCGACGACTGATGACGATGAATTATGGCTCAGCCCTTTGTAATGGGTTGGAAGCTTTTAACGGCGCACCAGTTATGTAATTTGTATTGGGTGACGCCGGTCGCTATTTCCTCTCCCGTCATGCTGTATAACATACGTTGACTTGGCGAGAGACGGGGGGGGGCGAAGAACTCTTACTGAGACCCGGAGGAAGTGGATCATGCGCTTATGGGCTTCCTTGGCAACCAATACAAGTGCACTTGCAAGGAACCCACTACGCTCTAATCATTGTAATTTTATCCTGAGACCCCGAGGAAGTGAATCATGAGCTTATGGGCTTCCTGGCAACCAATACAAGTGCACTTGCGAGGAAACCCACTACGCTCTAAATCATTGTAATTTTACTGAGACCCCGAGGAAATGGATCATGTGCTTATAGGCTTCCTTGGCAACCCATACAAGTGCACTTGCGAGGAACCCACTACGCTAATATCATTGTAATTTTTGAGAAGTAGGGCAGCAGGCACTGTGCCATTTTTCGTCATTCTACGGAGAGCCGTGGTACCTGCTAAACGCATGTAAGGCATTATGCGCACTTTGTTGATGCTCTGTCTGGATCACGACGAAGAATTATGGCAGATCCCTTTGTAATGGGTTGGAAGCATCAACAACCTATCGTTGCGCAATTCGCATTGTGTGACGCCTGGTTACAGAATTCGCCTTGTGCGACGCTTGGTGCTTATTTTACTCTTCTACCACGCTATATTGCATATGCTAATGTGGTTCCTTCCCGACATGAAGCCTGTATAGGACCTTGTTGCAAAGCAGTTTCAAGCACCGGTATGGCTCAGAGGTTGAATATTGAGCTCCCACGCAGAGGGCCCAGGTTCGAACCACGTTCCATCCTAGAATTTTTTCTTATTTCGTTTTTTTTTTTCTTATTTCGAGCGATACTGGTTACGGACACCGACGGCGGCGGCGGCGGCGGACAACTACGGCGCCAAAAACGGCCGGTGAACTGATCTCATAACAGCTTTCGCTGTAAAACTACTTCGATCAAACTTTCTGTGGACGAAGTTGTTATGATTCTCAATCGTACCCGCTTTTCTGCTTATTTTTTCTTAGACCAGCTTACGGTGCTACAGACGTCTGAACATAGGCCAATGTAGCGTTTTTTCCAAGTTCAGGATTTTATTTTAGAGCCTGTGCTCCAAGCACAGGGAAATCAAAAACTTTAGCCGATTGTAAGTTTTATGGAGAGTTCTATAAAAATAATTGATGCATTTGGTCTACAATCGTCTTTTGTAAAAAAATTCCTGAAAACGCTGCAGTTTACTCAATTTTACCTACGCCCTAAGGAGTGAAAAATATAAAGCTACACTAAGCAACTGTCCTATAATAAAAGCGCTGTGCTATAAAAACACAAAAAGCAAATTTGGAATGAATGCGTGAAACGGTCCATTTATAGCGAATTTTTCTTTCGTACCTGGTTTTCCACTATATCGAGAAGTTCAAATGGCGCTCACGTGCGCGTAAATGTTTGCTGTGCAAAATATTTTGAGAAAATACTCGGAATAATATATATATATGTATATATATATATAGTGATGTGCTTTTCGGAAGCACTACATCTGTCAACCAAATGGATCGTTATTGAATTTACCATTGAACAACCACTAAACACATGCCTGTAGCCTTCCTCATCTTCCGCTCTCCATTCAAGACCGGATGTGACCTGACTTCTTTGAACAATCACAGCCACACTACTTCAATCTTTATTTTTTTTAATTTCATTACGATCTTGCAGTTTGGAAATTTTATACTATTCATAAATTCAAGTCTTCACCCCGGTTTACACTAAAGGGTCGGATGTGTTTATTTTCTGTCTAACAACGCTAGCCATATACTGATATGTTAGCATTACGCCCCTGGCCCATTTTTGCATATTTCCATTTGCAGTGGTTTGCTTTCACAGATAGCGTTGAAGCTTCTGTTCTTTTGTTCGTATAGCAAACTTAGCGACTGGTTGAATTTCGTTGGCAGTTTCCGAAACATGTCACTCCGTGCGCAACATTTGCCCGCCATATTTGCTTTGACGCACATTTTGTCCTAATGTCTGATGTTTCTTTCTCGTGCCTTCATCAGTGTTTATTTTTTGCTTTAGACTATCGCTGTGTATACGCCAAGTGTTCGTACTATGATTTACTACTCTTATCATGTTACTTCATTTAACATAACAAAATATGGTGTGACTATTTGTTCTGGTACTTCTGGTATCTCTTTTAATTACCATTTTGAATGAGAATTTCATTTCAAAGACTGTTAAAGCGGTGCATGCCTTGTATTTCTTTCCTTGCCACGGCCGTACGAAGGCCGTCTCGGTAGCCATAAAAATTGCTTTGTCGTACATGTGCCCGTTTTCTTTCATTTGAGCGTGCTCGACCCAGGGAACTGTACAATATCCTCGCTAAGAGCGACAAGAAAGAAAATGCTTCTCCGACCATTCGCCAGAGTCCGAACGTTTTGAGAAATCAATGTACAGATTGATTTTGTTTGTATGCTTATGCCTACGTAAAACACAACAAAACAAAAGAAAAAAAATAACAGGGTCCCTTATACATCCACCTCAGTCAACTCAAAGGGGAAAGCCATCGTCTCCGTTTTTGTCTGATCGGTGTATCCATCCTTCCCGTGACGCGGTGTAGCAACGCCGTGTTGTGCTTCTGGCTCCGTTCCTTCTCTCTTTTAGAGGCGCCGAAGTAAAGTTTCAAACGCTGACCAGACCTACGCCAGTTCTCAGAGACGTAATATTCCCGGCAAAGTTGAAGTGGTCAGGTGCGAAAGCCATAATTATTTGGCAGCCTGTTATATTAGGTGTGTATGCCGGCATAAAATTTGAACGCGATAGCTCTAAAGAACTCGTTTCGAAGAGATTCTGCTGTCGGCGCCAGTGTCAATGTTGTGTCGTTGGTTGAGAGCGAAAAATAGGCGCTGTCCATGACCGAAAATTCAAGAACGATGAAAATAAAATAAACAATAAAGATCTTTGCCTCCAGTAAGAATTTAACCCAGGCATATTTCGTGGCATGCACGCATTCTACCACAGAGCGACGTTATTGCATGAAACTGCCTAGAAAAAAAAACATCGTTGATCCCTCCGTCATAGGAATCGGAATAACACGAAAGTAAAGCGTGACCTTACAGAAGTAACTGAATGTTTACTGTACTTTGATATAAGAGAATTTGCACAATGTATATTGATGTCTGGTAGCTATAGCACCGTTTAACGTGGATGTACCCGCTTTGATGATTGATGGTACATCTCCATCCCGACGACTAACGTCCATGCTAAATGATTAAAGAAACCCTCGTGGTAACTGTAATAGTTAACGGTGAAAGCGTAATCAGAGAACGAGGTGTGATAGCCAGAAAAGCGTCGCATATTGGACGCAGTACTTGGTCGCCATCCCAAGGCCTGTTAAAATGTGATTGAACAACACGGCCGGGCTAGAGGGAAACGCAAAGCGCGTCGTGCCGCCCCGGTAGCCCGGCCGCGATTTTTCTAGGGGCGAGCGCGTGAGCGGTGAACACGTGAGGCAGGCGCGCGTCGTAGAGCTATCCTTGGTTTGGATTAGCGTGATGCTATGAGCGAGGCCGACGCTTTTACGACGCTTGCGCTAAGGTCGCCACCTCGCGGTGGAAGCAATTGACAAAATTGAACTTCTATTCAAAACGCGCCGAATGGGACGGGCTTGTAACGCTTTGCAGGTGCTTATCGCGGAGGCCACAGTAATTACGAATTACTTTACTTTACCGCACCCAAAGAGCAACACCACGCCCCCGAACGGGAGAGTGGTAGATATAAAAGGCGCGTTTGTAAAGCCTTCAAAAATCTGTGACCGTGGCGCAGTGGATAGCGTGCCCGGCATCTGTTGTTGCGGACCGAGCGGTCGTGGGTTCGATGCCCCTTGACGGAACTTTTTTTCTTTGCCATCTGATCGTGTATATTTTTTCGACATCATTTCCGTGACGGAAATACGTCACTGAAGTCTTGGTGGACCCCGGCATAAAACACTTTCGTGTTAAAAACCCCATATGAATATCATGTAGCGGGATGAGTCTTGTCAACGCATGGAATATTGTGTGACAGAAGCGAAGAGTCGTGCCAGGTGTCAAAACACGTGGATTGTGCAACGAGCAGGTGTTTTAAAGGCCCATCAATTACAAAGCGTGCCTACATATTTCATAATCATCAGCTGCAAAAGCATCAACAAAGTGGGCAGCTGTGTAAGTGCGCGTATTGCCTTACGGACGTGCAGTGTGCCCTTCGCTGACTCGCAAAAGGATGAATAATGGCGTAGTGGGCACCTCACGACTGTCTGTGCGTAGGTATTTTAGGATAGCTTGAAATAGTCAATGCAACGCGCACAGACGTTTGTTTCTTTTTGCGGCACCGTAGATTCATCTACCGAGAACCGAACCCAGGCTAAGATTTGAGAAGGTGATGTGCACGAGGCCCGATTACACCATCGAGTTTTACTCTTGAAGGCGAAGCTCAAGCGTCCACATTTTTTGAAAAGTTTCTAATAAGTGAACTAACAAAAGCAAAAAAGAGGACAACGAAGTGATTAAAGAAACTTGATGATGATAGAAACAACATCTCAGAATTGGACGATAGCACGGCAACGGCGAGATCGTTGAGATTTCTTTATGTATCAAAATCTAAGTAAAATAGGTGCTTTCACTTTTCTAATATTTTGTTAGTAAAAGTTTCAAGATGTTCTATCATTCATTATTACTTGTTCTTTACATTGTCTCATTTTATTCGAAATGCGGTGCAGAGGTGCAGGAATGCTAAATGCCGACGATTGCATCTGCACAAAACGAGACGGTGCTTTCGTGTGTGAACTTACGCGCAGGGGCTCGTTACTTACATACAATCTTCAACTTTAGAAGGAGATGTGGTAAATCACCAAAAACGAATACCTGCAATATGTGCACGTAATTGGCCTATTTTCTCAAGAAACTTCTGCTCTTTCGTATGGTAAGCGATAAGATGGGAAAAAGATGCATGAGTTGCACAATGGCTTAACATGTTGATTTCGACACTTTTGCAACCGTGACATGATTTCGCACTCACGCTCTTGATGACTGATTACAGAGACAGGCTTTCAGGATGACGGTCTTCTGAGTACTACGATATTTACATAGCTTTACTTTCACACATTCACATTTCAGAGAGGCCACGGTGGTCACCAGAAATACGGAAAATGCAAAAAGGGTGTGTGCCAGACTTAATAGTAAAGCAGCCATATAACATGGACCTGAGGAGAATGGTTGCTTACTAGAAGAATGAAAATAAAGGGATGTGTGGAAGGATATACGGATGCGGCATCATTGATGAAATCTGATTATTTTGTTATGTGTATTCGCTGACTACCGGGATCGTACATATTTATGCAGCAGGTAAACTGCTGGATACAAAGAGGTTTTCATGAAAAATTATATCAAACCGCTGTGCAATAGCGTAGCGACACCATGGACCCGAGCTAATGGGGCGGTTTCGACCGCCTACCAGGCCTCGCCATGCGTGGCTCAGCCTTGACCGGGAAACAAGGGGATCCTCTGGTTTGAATGGACGCCTGCTGATTGGACTTTTAACGCTTCCTCTGTCTAGTTGTTTGGCCAAAACCTACAGAACAATACCCTGTTTTTATTTGCCTTACTGATTCTACATGCCTTGAAAGAACTAGAAATCTCTTTAAACGGACTCTATTAGCAAGATGGAAGTAAAAATTCGGCAGATCCCACGTACCGTGGGAATCGATGTTATGCGAAGCATGCGCGGGATGGTGACTGTGGCGTAATTTTTGCACATTGAGCGAAACGTTACGGAATGACGCTAGAGAAATATGGTAGTGGTATACTAACACTCATGTGTTGGATTGCTGCATATATATTAGATGAACAGTTGTTTACAGTTGCGTAACGATGCCAACAGCAACATGGGTGTTACCAACACCAGAAGCGGTAAGCTGATATGTAGTGCTTATATTTTTCAATACTGGATAGCGCGAATCCGAACAAGGCAAAGAAGGAACACAGATGCGCAGGACAGGCGTTACTCGCAACTAAGCTTAATTCAGGAAAGTTTCCCTAGATATACAAAGAGCCGACTGGAACGCGCAGGCGCACTGCACGCACGTTACAGTCACAGTTGCAGTTGTTACAGTTGTTATGCTTATACTTGTCCGTTATGACGGAGAACGCACGCACGCACGGAGAACGAACACACTCACGCACGCACGAACTCGTGTACATGCGTGGAGGGGGTTCCTGACAGTTCTTGAATAAGGTCATCATCACCGTGATCAGCGTGAGCCCCAGCAGCTGGACTGGACTTGTTATTCGGATCCGTTTATGATCGCGGCTACTGTGGGTCTAAGTGTAGTGAAGTGCAAGGTACAGCACAGCGCTTGGAAATTCTGGGTGTCTCTCACGATGAAATGATCTATGATGCCTTTTGTCCTGGACGTGGGAGCTGGGTCCTTTGATGCCCTGTCCACATCCAAGTCGTCTTTCACGCAGTATAAGGACCACGCGTTGTTGGGTCTTGATAAAGCGATGTTGAAGTCACCGGTAATGATGGGAGGCCTGGTTCTCTCGGCAGATTTATTGTGGGAGGCATTGATCCCGGTTTTTGCGTAATCCATGTGATCCACGTTGAGGGCCACGTGGACTAGTGGATGGTAGTTGAGCGTCTTCCAGGACTGTTCTGTCTCAGCTTCCTCACTTTCTTGCGTTCGCCGCGGTGGTGTAGCGGTTACGGTGCTAGGCTGCTGATCCGAAGGTCGCGGGTTTGATCCCGGCCGCGGCGGTCGCATTTCGATGGAGGCAAAACGCTAGATGCCCGTGCGCTATGCGATCCCGGTAGACGTTAAAGAATACCCGATGGTCAAAATTTCCGGAGCCCTTCGCTACGGCGTCTCTCATACTCATATCGTGGTTTTGGGACATAAAACACCAACAAATATTATTATCGCTTTTCTTGCGTGGTAATGTGTGTTTGTTCGAGGTTACTGTGTTGGTTGATACTCTATCACCTGTGGCACATACCCGCAAAACATGAACTCTGGTATGCGGGTATGTGCCACACGTGACTGAGAGAAAGGGCTTCATGACGTACCCGACAGGTATTTTGCGTTATTCATGTCGTGACCAGTGGATCGTGTTCGTCATACACTGATCCCTGCTATTCCAATTTTAGTATACTACAAGTTATGCAGACGACCTGGAGAGCGCCCAGGCGTAGGCGGCTAGATAGATAGATAGATAGATAGATAGATAGAGATAGATAGATAGATAGATAGATAGATAGATAGATAGATTAGATAGATAGATAGATAGATAGATAGATAGAAACGGCAAAAGTGCCTGAGTTTCGCTAAGAAATGCTTTGCATTTAATATGCTTTCAAAAACATGCGATGGATTGGCTCCACTGTGCCTGCTCCGCGGAAATTCCCTTAACCTCTCCAGTGTTCGGTGCAAGAAATTCGTCTGTGACATTTAAACAAAAATAAAGGGCATGGACAAGTGAGCTCGCAAACCAAATAAAAAAACGCTCTCTAACGTCTCGGCCCAGATTTCCACACGGGACCAAGGCCACCAAAGGGAACTCGTCAGCAGTGCCCCAGAGGCGATCGCGGCCAGTGGGTTCCGGGAATGAGGGACCCTCTCAACTAGGGTGACCCCGTAATCTCGGGAACATTGTTTCGTGAAACTAAGAAGTATGTTTCATCGTCACCAGGTGGGAGCGGGCGTTTACACCTACCGGCGTCAACTGACGATGCGTCGAGATGCGGTTGCCGCTCGAATGCGATGATTTTTCGAAAATACGCTGCTTTGTGTCGTCGGTGCGCACTCGCAGGAGAACTGAATTTCTTCTTCATTCAAAGTTCGGCAAACAAGCGTCTTTTCCTTCTCTTTTTCTGGACGGAGCTATTGCCGGCATGCGCGCAACGCTCGCGGTTAGCAGAATGAAGTCCTTTCTTGACTATTCAGTTTCTTGATCTCTTCAGTCTTTCTGAGAGGCCGCTAGGCGGCGTCGAACAGTATGGTCGTGTTTACATCGGCTCCTGCTTTTTTCAACGTTTTTGGCCGGATATTTCCCTCTAACATCCGCGTTTTGTGACTCAGAGGACGCTTGGAGTGACAGGGGATCAAGCCGATACCCTTTTTTCACCGGTGGGTGGACTTTTCATCGATTTAGCGCCCATCTACACTTCGACTACGCCACTGAGGGGTGGGCCTGCTCACTCTAGGCCTAACCCCAACAAGGGTCCCGCCTCTGGCGGAACATGTTTCACGCACGGGCGACGCTGCTCGAAGCTATTAGAAATGGAAGTCACTGTGGACGGGGAGGACATTCACCCCGACCTTGTCTCCGAAGATTTGGGATGGCAGCAAGCGGTTTCTAGACGCTCTGCAAAACGCAGTGAGACTGCCCTCACTGACGTGAATGGAACTCTTGGCCCCGAGTCTTGCATGGACGTGGGCCCGGAATGGTGGAAACCGTGCAGCGCAGCTCAAGGGAAAGTTACTCAAGCAGGGCGCACGCCCCGTTACCTAAAGAAGAGGCTAAAGTCATCGTAAGACCGAGAGGAGTGCTCAACATCACTAGGATGGGAAGCCCCGGCTGATCGCCAGTGCCCTAATACGTGCGGCTGGAATTACAGAGAGTGAAGCAGAAGGGGACACCATATGTCCCAATTGGCTGCAGAATATCATCGTGGTTAGGCACGCCCAAGAGAGAGAATGCTACCCAGTAGGTGGAGAACAAAGGCCATCAAGCTATACGACAAGCTATACGAGATCAGCACCTACGAAGCGGCACCGCACAACACGTGCAAAGGCGTTATCCGTGGCATCCCCATTGAAGACAGCCTCGCGGAGGTGGAGCGCCGAATCATCAACAGCAAGAACCCGCTCTCCCTCGAGGCTAAACGCATCAAGGACACAAGCACGGTGATTGTGGCCTTTGAAGGAGTCAGGGTGCCCAGTTTCGTCAAGTATGGTCCTACCCTTGTAAGATGTACGCTATATCCCAAGCAAGTGAACACGTGCTATCAATGTGGTTAAGCTGGGGCATCGCGCGGATGTATGCCCAACGCCGGAAGTGAAGGCATGTCGAGAAATGTGGAGCCCTCCAACCGGAGGAAGGACATCGTTGTACGCCAAAATGTAAACTGTGTGGAGGCGCGCACGCAACTGCAGACCGCAAGTGCAAGCAAAGATACCAGGTACCATACGTGGTACGACGCAGAAGATGGGAAAAGGCGGATGCCTTGTGTGACATCGAGACACCACACGTCAGCTCCGGGTCCCTAGACCATCGAGATGAAGCCACGACGGAGGACCAGCAGGCCGGGCAGACGGGTGCCGAGGGCCAGCCACCAACCCGGGGACGCTCCAGATCCAGAGGCCGCTCCATGTCCAGGGGCCGCTCCAGGTCCAAGGGGCGCTTGGGGTCACGAGGCAAATCCCGCAGCACATCCCGGCCGAGAGAGCGCTCCCAGTCCGGGAAGCGCTCAACTTCCGGACCCAGAGGCAGCGGGATGAGCCGGGTGCAGTTCCTGGATACCCACCACCCAGGAGGCAGACCGACGACCACCGGAACAACATGGGCCGACCGCCTCAGTTCAACCGACCCAAACAAGGTAACCGGGGGCGCGACGACAGGACATATGAGCAATGACACGTGGCAAAGCTAGAAAATGAAAACGCGCATATGCGAACCGTGAGTCAGAAACTCATGCGAGAGGTAGAGGAGCTTAGGAGTGGCAATACGTCTAGGTTGACAGTCGATGGCCACATCCCAACCACGACCGATCAGTACGAAGCCGATGAGGAAATCGAAAGCGAGCGGCCCACCAAACGCAGGGCTCTCAATGGCGAACAGGAATCGACCGGCGGCCGGGCGTGCTCGCTCCGAGATCCGTCAGATGCTGAGTGCGCTCAGTGACAGTGTCAAGCAGCTAACGGAGGCGGTAGCCGGCATGCAATCCAATATTGCTCGTCTGGAAACCAATGTAGCCAGCTTAAAAATCAACACGAACAGTCTCCAAACCAACCTGGCGGCTATGGAAGAAAGATACAACCAACGTTGCAACAGATTGAGGCCTTCCTTGAAAATTCGGTGGCCCTACAATAGGACCCCTAGCGACTAGCTTCTCCGGGATGGCGACCAGTCAGCCAACGGACCGAGTAATGCCCGGTAGTAACGCCGGCATACATGGAACTCCTCATGATGGCAGGACGCACTAGCGACTTCACAGTGTGGCAGTGGAACTGTCGAGGGCTCGGAGGCAAGGCACAAACGCTACAGCAATACCTCGGGACACAACGAAAGGAAACCTAGCGTGATCCTGCTACAGGAGACGCTCACCAAGCATATAAAATCCCGGGATATCGTACCGTGGCAAGTATTCCGACGGTAGGGGGTAGCCATTCTGGTACGGAACAAGCTCACTTTCGTACAGCAGATATCCACATGCTTCTATACATCGAGTATTTGGTGGTAGAGATAGCAGGCAAGGGGAAGCGTAGCAAGCCAACGTTTATCCTCAACGCATACAGCAGCCCAAACAGCACAGGCAGAGGTTTTCGGGCCTTCCTAACCAAGGCCACGCACCTGGCAGGCAGTAATCCCCTGCTTGTGGCGGGAGACTTTAATGCCCCGCATCCGACGTGGGGATACGTGCAGAGTACACGTAAGGGCAAAGATCTATGGGAGAGAGCATCGAGGCAGGTCTCGAGCTCATAACCGACCCGACACAACCGACGAGACGGGGAACTTCCACAGCAGGGACACCACGCCCGACCTCGCCTTCATCAAGAACATTACTCGAGTGTCGTGGTATAACACAGGGTTGGATCTGGGCAGCGACCACTATATCACAGAGATAACGTTAGGCTCTCACAGGAACGACGAAAAGATATCAAGCTAGTGGATGGGACAAGTTCAGAGAGCTGAGGACCGGTCGGGCAGCGGAAGACGCGGACGCATCCTACACGGGTGGATGTCGCAGCTCAAGACGGATCTCGAGGCAGCAAACGCGAACAGTCACCACCAACCTGGAAACTGAGAAGATGGACAGCAGACTCGCCCACATGCTAGAAGACTAAGCAATCGCTACTGCAAAGATGGAAAGGGCAGCGCCTGAACCACCGGCTACGGAAGAAGATGCGGAGCTAAACCAGAGCATCGAACATGATGCTCCACACTAGCAAGGCAGCAGTGGGACGAGATCTGCAACATGACTGACGGGCAGGTACGCAGAGGTGGCTCTTGGAACCTTCTCAACACCTCTTGGACGGCGCGAACACCAAGACGTCACAGAGGGATGCGATGAGCAAGCTGCTATACAAGGCATGCAAGACCGAATAACCGGACGAGCTTATAGCAAGATTGACGGCCAAGTACCTCCCCGTGGCGGATGCGGCAGCTCCCAAGGACGCGACCCTCCCAATATTCGGGGCGACCTAACGCAGAGCTTGATGCCGACTTCACCACGGACGAAATCATGCAAGCGCTGAGAGGTCTCAACAGCCGATCCGCACCGGGGCCAGATAACATCGCCAACAAAGCCCTCCACAATCTGGACGAGGTTGGTGCGGGACAGCTCACTGCGATAGTTAATGAGGCGTGGCGTTCAGGCAAAGTTCCCATAGAATGGAAGACGGCCAAAACGGTCTTAATACCGAAACCCGGCAAACCTCTCAGCTGGACAATCTGCGTCCAATATCTCTTACGTCGTGCGTAGGTAAGACCATGGAGCATGCGATGCTTAACCGTATGAAGCCTTACCTGGAAAGCAAGGAGATATATCCTCACAACATCATTGTTGTCGTCAGGGGCTGGCGACGCAAGACGCTATGAAGTAGGTCAAGAGCCAGATATTAGACAACACAAAAAGCAGCGTCAAGGCCGTCCTAGGCCTAGGCCTAGAAAAGGCATTTGATAACGTACGGCACACCTTCATTCTACAACAAATCTCAACACTTGGACTGGTCAACGTCTCCATGACTACGTCGGAGACTTTCTGGTGGAAGGCAGGCTTCGCTACGGGGTTGGCTCCCTGCAGTCGGAACCAGTCCAACTGGGCGACAGAGGTACGCCACAGGGCTCGGTGATATCCCCTACACCCTTCAAACCTGGTCATGCTGGGACTGTCCACGCAACTGAATCGAATCGAGAACCTTCAACACACCATCTACGCAGATGACGTGACCATGTGGGTGGCAAAGGGGAGCGAAAGGACAAATCGAGAGCACTCTACAAATTGCAATCCAAACCACTGAGGAGTACCTCCAACCAACAGGCCTGCGGTGCTCGCCTAGCAAGTCTGAACTGCTGTTATATAGACCCAAGAGACGGGGGGCCCAAACCCAAGGGATGGGACACAGGCGCCGACCCAGCATCCGCCTGTAACACCGCTGAAGGCAACACGATTCCGGTGGTTGTCACATCACCGATGTTGGGCATACAATAGAGGCGAATGGATCGAAAACCATGCGCAGTCGCAAAGCCTCACCACGAAGGCCGAGAATGCCACACGCCTACTGAGACAAGTGACCAACCAGCATCACGGTCTCAAGGAGAACAACCTGCTTAGACTGACACAGGCCTTCGTGTACTTCGTGTACATCGCGGCTATGCACAATTGGACCAGAGCGGAGAGAGGCAAGCTAGAAACGCTCCTCCGTAAGGTCGCCAAGAGAGCCATGGGTCTACCCATGCACACGAGCACGGAAGCACTGGACGCATTAGGGATGTATAACACGCTGAGTGAGATAGCGGAAGCACAGGAGCGATCACAGATAATCAGGTTATCCGGCACACCTGCGGGCAGATGGATCCTAAGAGAAATCGGCGTCGCCCTCGGAGATCGAGAGCAACAGCCACGGTCTAACACCCGACCAGAGGAAAAAGATCAGGGCAGCCCACCTGCCCAGGAATATGAACCCCGAGTACAACATCGACAGACCAATTGCTCGAGCCAAAGCACTCCTCCGACAGGCAGGCGCCTCCGAGGAAGCATGCTGCTTTACGGAAGCAGCCAAATATCCTGGCAGACGAGCCTATGTAGCAGCTGTGGTCAACAAAGATGGCATGGTCATCAACGCGTACACGGTCCGCACTGACAGTCCTGAGGTGGCCGAGCAGGCGGCCATAAGCCTTGCACTCCTAGAAGATGATAAAGTTTGATATACTGCGACTCCAAGAGGGCAATCTTGTCCTTCGGAACAGGAAGCATTTCCCGACCGTCGGCAGAATACTTGGTACGAAACATCTCACCCCGCACTACATCAATTGGTTCCCGGCACACATGGGACCATTGGAGGGGCCGCTACCCAACATCAACGAGACGGCACACGCGGCCGCGCGAGATCTATCTCACCGTGCGAGCCGCCCAGACACCCTCTCGGCAGGATGGGAGAGCGAGCGCGAC
Organism: Rhipicephalus sanguineus; assembly: GCF_013339695.2. Taxonomy (NCBI): domain Eukaryota; kingdom Metazoa; phylum Arthropoda; class Arachnida; order Ixodida; family Ixodidae; genus Rhipicephalus; species Rhipicephalus sanguineus. The sequence goes on from NC_051178.1 coordinate 188,522,135, forward strand.
CCCTCGTCACTTACAATGATCTCACCCAGTACTATAGGTCAATCAAGAGAACCATGCCGCTACCGCACAAAGCACTCAATAAAGCACAAGAAGTCACGTACAGACGACTTCAGACGGGCACCTACCCATGCCCGGCGTTCCTGCACAAAATTTTTCCGGACGCGCATCTTGACAATGCGTGCCGCTTTTGTAAAGAAATAGCCAGTCTTGCTCACATGCTCTGGGGTTGCCCCCTGGCACCGGGGCCAGGACCACCAAGGAAGAGTGGGACCGAGCTCTACGCAGCTCGGACCTTGAAGCACAGCTCTGGGCTGTCCATCGGGCCCGCGACGCGGCGGAGGGGCAAGGCCTCTCTGTCCCGACGTGGGAGCGGCCCGCTGCGCGCTAATCGCGCGTACCGAAGGACTAAAATAAAGTTGTTCATCCATCCATCCATCAGCCACCGCATCAACAAGGTCCACATAATGCCTCACAGATGTGTAGAGGATACCATGCTTATCGGCAGAATGACGAATGATGGCATTGGTTCCCTATATACTTCACAAAAATTGCGATGATTTATGGCGTAGTGGGTGCCTTGTACTTGTATTAGTAGCCCTCACAGAGTCCGGAAAAGCCGCTCTTTCCAGCTTTCGCTGTGACTGTGCTGCGTGTTCCATGCAGGCTTGGCGATTTTTGCTAAGCTGCAGATGAACCGCATCAATCAGTTTGTCTTCATCTTATAACTGTAGGCAGAGAATACGGCTGCGATATCCATCAGAAGTGCAATTTTTATACACATTGATGTGAATAACAACAGTCGCACATGTTCTGTTTGTGTAAATTGTTGTTTCAGATACAGTTTGATATATAATGAGATAAAGTGAAAATGCCACAGAAATAAGTGACGACACTCATAAGCCGAGGTTCACAAACTCACTCATGAGTCAACTCACTGAGGCTCAGATCAAGATGCGAGCCTGAGTTCGAGTGAGTCCGCGTGAGTAATACTCAGATTTGAGTCCGAGTGAGTCCGGTTGTAAAAAATTTCGAGTCTGAGTGACTTCGGTTGAGTAAAATTTGGTGAGTCTGAGTCTGAGTGAGCCTTAAGTGCAAAATATATTTCTTGAGTGAGTCTGAGTGAGCTCCACATTTTTTGCCGACCTATGGGCCTATCTACTTGACTTCAGCATTACAATCAGCCTTATGTCAGCTCACGTGTATACGCACGTTTACTCACCTCTACTCACACATACTTCAGCGCACTAGCATTCATACACCCAGTGTGTCGAAATGCAACGAAAACCAAAACGAAAAAAAAAGGATATTTTTGACCGGAATGAAAATTTAACCTTAGAATAACAGAGAGCTGAGCTAGTTGGTAAGTATTCATTCTAAAAAGCGTTTGTGGTGTCCTGACTTCTTTCTTGTGTCCGTGTTTGCACGCCCTGTCTTTTTAGAATGAAAATTTAACCGAAACGTTATCTATTATTTCGTTCCGGAGTGAAGCCGAAATTTTTTTCATCGTTTTTCGGTTCACGAGAAAACTAGGCAATTCGGAACAACTGAGGTCATGCAACGTGAGCAATTATGAATCTCTCAGGGTACAGTATTAGCGTGTACCTCAGGCAGGAATTCCAAAGCAAAGATATATTGAAATTGTGCGAAAAACGGGAACAGTGGCAACCAGAGATGCTTATATGAGCGCAAGTGGACTTTTGCGCGCCTGTCATGCAGGCCAGCGTCACGAGGGCATTGTCGGCGCTGAAGTTTGTTATAGCGAACGCTGTTATGAGATCACAACAGCCGATTCTGGCGCCATAGTTGTCCACTGCCGCCGGTGTCCATAACCGCTATCGCGTGAAATAAGAAGAAAATGTGGCAGAGCCCACGCCTTGTGGGAATCAGTTTCATGCGAAGCAATCAGTGAGTAGTTGTCTATGCTGCATTTTTTGGCTTTGATCCAAGTGTTACGAGGTGGACTGACGTGTTTTTGTAAGCGTAGTAGTTGTGTGCACATCGTGGCCTTACCAGGAACGTTGATTACAATGGCGTTTAAAGGGTAACTTAAGGAGCACAGACATGAGTATTATTGAAACGAAAGGCATTTTACGGTGCGATGATGTGAATATCAACGTAACTTTCGTTAAAGGAGCACTGACATCAAATTTACGCATGTCAAGGTTTTTGCATCCAGGAGTAGTTATCTACCCCCTAGTAGCGATTCGCGACCGAAACTGCAACTGAGGGACGAATAGCTATCTGTTTTATTGATTTATATCACCGGTATCTAGCGCGATTCAAAACGGCCTGCAAGCCCGCCATTTTTTAGCGCTGACAGCGCTCCCTCGCGGTCAAATCCAGACTGCGCCCCAGTTTACCACTTGTCCACAGGAAGGAGTGACGTGAGGATCAGCTGCTCAGCTAACATTTCGTCTGCTAGGCGCGCACGTTCAGTCATGCCTTGTCACCAGCGTCGCCGTCAAAAGTATCGACTTGTGTTGAAGACGACATGCTGGAACTTAGAATCACCGCGATAAGCGACGTCCAAATCATTTTCGCTTTGACCCTTTGCAAAACAGCAATTCAGAAATAGACACCGTTCCAAGCAGGAACGAGGAGGTGCCCGGGGGTGCACGCTTGGGCCATACTCGCTGGTGTGTCTCAATTAGCTATATCAGAGAATTTAAGCGTGCACGGCATTCTGGTATACGCAAAGGGGTCTACGGAATATCGGCATAGCGAATGCACATCAGCGGAGAAATAGAATACGATAGCTTTCTACAATAACAATTCTGTGCTTGCCAGGTTCTTCTTTGCGCCGCCAGATGGCCCCACCTATCCGGCCTCTCACGGTTACGGCTGCAGTAATCCAGTATTACGCTAGCGCAAGGAAGTCCACGGATGAACTAACATTCACTATTAACGCTACATGCGTGTTACTTGTCAGCGATGTTATTTATCTATAGGCTACTCCACTTTGATAGCTTGTGGTCATGTTGGCATGTACCGTACGTGTAATGAAACGCCACGCACTTTACGCTTTTTCCGTGCCTCGGCGAGCAGGTTGGCACTATGCAGTGGCTCTCCGACATGCTGGCACGTAGTCACTCCGATTGATCGCACTCGCACTGTGGAGCACACGACAAATTAGTCGATGTGACACGATGAATCGCAAGCACGGATCAGGACAGCAAGGAAAGCCACTGGCTGGGAGTGAGAGCGTCACCTGCAGCGTCGGCGCCACAATAAATACACTCAGATCGGCGACGCCACTGTTACTAGCGTATCGTCACTCAGGATGGTACTTGCGGAGTGTATCACACCTTATACGTAGCACTAGAGTCGATGTCGCAGCGTGATCAATCTTCCGTTGAGCTTTTGTACGCTGTTTGCCCTCGAAATAAAATTACTTCCACGCGACGGACGCCATTCAAATTTGGCCAAGAAGACCTATGCATACCGAGCAATCGAATGAATGGCACATCTCGACTTTAAAATTTGATGTCAGTGCTCCTTTAACGCATTCCTCCGGGGTCGAGCAATGCTTGAATATAGCTTGCTGAATCATTGGAATGCAAACGTAATGTTTATTAGGCTTCTATGGAAGCGGAGGCAACACTGGAACCACAATTGACGTTAACCTGGCATTAGCCCCGTATCATAGGAGCACATATGTTATGTTTATTGCTTTTTTATGAAATTAGATAGCCAGTACTGCAATCAGAACTGACGCTGCTCCGATATTACGCCTGCATAGGGTCTTTTTCCAAAGGAGTTTCAAGACGTGGTGTGGCTCTGTGGCAAAATACCTGACTGCTACTCAGAATGCTTGGGTTCGATTCCTGCTGAAATCCTGATTTTTCTTCTTTGCATTCGTCGGGTCAATGCTGCTGATGACGGTTTTTCTTAACGCTCTCGCATTTAAGTACCAATTTCTGTTCTCGTTGTTCCTGGGAAGATATTAACTGTCGATCACCTGTGGCGCATACCCGGTTATCGTTGCCCGTGGTATACGGGTATGTGCCACACGTGTCTGGAGGAAAGGGTTCGACGACGTACGCGACAGGATTTTCACGTTATTCCTGTCATGACCAGACAGTCGTATTCGCCAAACCCTCTTACCCTCCCATGACAATTTTGGTCTACACCAAGGTAAGGAGGCTATCACGACTGAGAGCAGCCAGACGTAGGCGGCTAGATAGATAGATAGAAACGCTCAAACTGCCTTGGATTCGTTAAGAATTGCTCCGCATTTAAAATGAACTGAGAAACAAATTTCTAGGATTGGATGGGATTTTAACTCGCGCCCTCTGCGTGGCAGTCGAGTATTTCACCACAGTGCCATGCTGGTGCTTGTAACTCCTTCACAAAAATACTCTATACAGGTGTCATGTCGGGCAAGGAATCATGTTAATATATTGATACGAAGTGTCACTGTCAGTGAAAAACAAGGGAACAGCGGATAGAGAAAGAGGACGACGATTCAGCCCCTACGATTACCGCGGTCTCAGTGCCCATTAAAATAACAACCTGGCGTCACACAATGCAAATTGCGCAACGAGTCAGCCGTTGAATGCTTCCAACCCGTTAGAAAGAGCTCAGCCATAATTCTTCATCGTCATCAGTAGAGACCGGATTTTAGGCAAATGCCTATTTTGTTCCTTGCACTCCTATCGTGCCACTTTGATATATGAGCATGAATTAGGGGTTAAGAAGGGCTTTTATAGTGTTTTTATAGTGCCTATAAATGCCTATTTTTAGCGTTTGTGCCTAACGCTCATGAATGCCTATAAATGCCTATTTTCAAAAATTGGCGCTTGTATTAACATTATTTAGCCTCAAGTTGCGCTCCCGGGAGCAGTTTGAGTCCGTTATTCATGCTACCACGCAACACTCACTGTTCGGAACTATGGGGCTCAACCTAGCCTGTAGTTCAACCAACTCCCGGAAACAAGTGCTAGCAGCCGTGAAGTGGGACACGCACATTCGCCGCCGCAGAGACATGGTGTGCGCGGTTCGCAAATGCGAGACCATGGAGCAGAAAGGAGTGCGAAGAGCAAAAAAAGAAAGGAAAATATGATGTGCACGCGGATTCTGTTTTTGTAAGTTAACATGTAAGGTGTCTGACTGCATCAGCGTAGCCAGAAATTTTTTTTCGGAGGGAGGGGGGGTTCAAACCATACTCTATGTATGTTCGTGAGTGTGCTTGTATGCATGCGTGCATATATACCGCATTCGAGACTGAAAAGTTTCGGGGGGGGGGGTGCTGTTGAACCCCATCTCCCCCCTGGCTACGCCAGTGATTCACTGGCAGGGGAGAAATTGGCTCTTCGCGATTCGATACGGCCAATAGGAGGAATCCCTCCCTTCTGGTGTTTTAGCAATCTGGCTGTCAGCTCGTGCTCTGCCCTTCTCAGTCATGCTGAGACGACACCCAGGAGTGTGTTGATTCGACAGTAGAATCTTGACTCACCGTGCAGAACACGGGAGAGACCGTATTCTGCGAACCGTGCGGGACAAAGCACATTGGACGGCTAAGTTCAACTGTTTAACTCCTTTGTGCCACCTTAAGCAATAACATTTTTGTTTCCTTTCGTAACTAGAGCTCGCGCACGTCTTCGTTTCAAATTATTTGCATTTATGTGAAAATTTATTGTGTCTATATTTACTATTTTGGAAGCCTAAAACATTGTTTTGCCTGCCTATTTCTGGCGCCTAAAACGAGCTTTTTTAGTGCCTAAAAATCCGGCCTCTAGTCATCAGTCACAGCACAAAGTGCACATAATGCCTTACAGATGTGTAGCGGGTACAACAATTCTCCGAAGAATGACGAAAAATGGCATAGTGGCTGCTTTGCTAATTCAGAAAATTTACGGTGATTTATGATGTAGCGGGTACTTTGCATATGTACTTGTATTAGTTGCCCCAAGAGAGTCTACAACGGGCTCTAGAAAAGCCACTCTTCCAGCTTTCGCTGAGACTGTGCTGCGTGTTCCACGCAGGCCTGATGATTTTTTTATCAGAACAGCGGTCTCGCACATAAGAGATTACACTCAATGACGTGCTGCTTCTGAGATTGCGCTCACTCCCTTGACACAAAGCATTGAGCCCACCAAAAAAAACGTAGTTGACTTTTGAGAAAATAAATACTATGACTTTGAAGGGTATACTGGTTTGCATTAGTTGGCAGGAATTCATAGAACAGTTACTTCCGCTCCTCTGAAGAACATGTTTTACCCCTATCCCACTTTCTTGAGAGGACAGCAAGTAACTACATCACAAATCAAATGTTTTTTATGATTACCTTGACTTCAAATTTTTGCATACAAAAAAAACATTACGAACCATTACGGAACATTTTTTTTTTCGTTCCGGAACAGAAACGGAACAGAACTTTTTGCGGTGGAACGAAACTAAAACAGAAACGAAAAACATTTCGTTCCGACACCCTGCATACACCAGCTCAATATTTATTGATCAGAGGCGTGAGTTATGACCTCCCCCCCCCCCCCCCCCCCCCCACCCTCCACAAACTTTTTCACAGAAACTTCTTGATAAAAATATGTCGTGGGAGTCATCTCTTTTCAATAAAAAAATGTCGTTCTAGATTGCAACCTCTGTCAACTCGTATTTGAAGGTACAATATGAAAAGGCATCAAGTAGAGCACCAATTATACGAGATATCGGTAATAATACGGAAAAGCGGGCTAGTTGGTTTTGCTGCATATTGGAACTTTAGCGCACACACACGAGGACACACAAGAAAGAACACACGGACCAGCGCAGACTATCAACTGATTTTTTATTCACCAGGAAACCATCATATATACTCAATTTCCGCCCTCATGAACACTGCGCATGAGCAAATTGGCATCGTACAATTTTTCACAAAAATAAAACCTTTACAAAGGATGACGTAACCTTACATCTTGTTCAACAATTCTATTTCTTTATCATGCAGCAATACTGAAGGGTGACTAACGCACATGTCCTTAAGTCTAGAAATGTGCCACGCCTCCACTATTTCTCTTGTCTTCTGATTGGGGTTTACATACATAACTTCAGTTCTATCAAACAACGGGTTACACGACCTAGAAGAACACCGCGCGCAATGCATAGCCAGATGTGTTTCTGGCCTTCCCTTCAAATTGGCCTTCCCTTCCCGTCGAAGTGTTAAAAAACTATGGATTAGAAAAAATGGTGTCACTAATGAAAAAAGAAAAAGGTCTTACTTTGGAAGTGTTCTTTGCGGCGAAAACGCATAAGTTAGAGGTTCCGTTCAGAGCAATTGTGTCAGAACACAATTCGTGGCAGTTTATTGTGTCTGGCTTTCTGCAAAGGATACTCGCGTCCGTGTCACATAATGACCCATTTTTCATCAAGAATTCTGAGGAGGTAGTGTGTTACCTATCTGATGTTGAACAGGGAGGATACAGAGGCTTTAGTATTGATATTCAAGATCTGTACTATTCCTTGCCGCATGATGCTCTGTTAGATTCTGTAAAGAGTGCATTGAACAGGACAATGACGAAGTGTCTTTTCGCAATAGAAGTGGGATGTCGCTAGAAAAGTTTCTGGAAATACTATGCATGTACCTTGATAGCACGATTGTTCAGTTCAAAGATAAATTGTTCCGTCAAAAAAAAGGGGGTGTGTATCGGGTCGAAAGTAGCCCCTGCGCTAAGCACAATTTTTTTGAGTAAAGTAGACAGGTTGGTGAATTCGGAACTGGAAGGCAAGGGTTTGAAAATAAAAATAATCAGGTATGTTGATGATTATTTGATTTTGGGCTTAAACAAGGAATGGGATGAGGTTACCTCAAGTGTGTTGGATACATTTAGAAGAAGAGGCAAAGGCCTAAATTTCACAGTTGAACAGCCCAGTAATAACTGCTTACAGTTCCTAGACTTAAAGCTTATTTTTGAAAAAGACCATTTGTGCTGGGAGTAATCCCCGAGGAGAAAAAAGCCCTTGTTACAATATGGCTCCGCCCATACAAGGTTAATAAAACACGGGATCGCAATGGGGTGTTTTCATTCACCTCTGATGAAATCATGCAAGCACAGATTAAGGGAATCTTTCCTAGAGCAGAAGTTAAGGCTGGAAAAGGCTGGATACCCAAACTCGGTTCTCCTAACGGCAAGCGAAAGGTTATTGAAGAAAATGAAGTCTGGGAAGAAGGAGGAAAGGAGCCAAGAATCAAAAAGATATCAGTAATCCCTTACGTGCATGGTCTCTCTCATAAAATTAAGAAGGTGGCAGCTGAATATGGCGTCAAGGTAGTATTCTCGGCAAAAAACAAAGTTGGAGGAGTGTGTTCGGCTGTGAATAATTTGTACGTAGAAAGGCCTAATGATATCGGTACTAAATGTTCCAACGTGAAGATCACCGGGTAGTAGAATGCAAAAGAAATGTAGTGTATAAAATTCCGTTCAATTGTGGCCACTGTTATGTAGGTCAAACGGGCCGATGCTTGAATGTGAGATTAAAAGAGCATTTGAACAATTTGAAGGGAAGGCCAGAAACACATCTGGCTATGCATTGCGCGCGGTGTTCTTCTAGGTCGTGTAACCCGTTGTTTGATAGAACTGAAGTTATGTATGTAAACCCCAATCAGAAGACAAGAGAAATAGTGGAGGCGTGGCACATTTCTAGACTTAAGGACATGTGCGTTAGTCACCCTTCAGTATTGCTGCATGATAAAGAAATAGAATTGTTGAACGAGATGTAAGATTATGTCATCCTTTGTAAAGGTTTTATTTTTGTGAAAAATTGTACGATGCCAATTTGCTCATGCGCAGTGTTCATGAGGGCGGAAATTGAGTATATATGATGGTTCCTGGTGAATAAAAAATCAGTTGATAGTCTGCGCTGGTCCGTGTGTTCTTTCTTGTGTGTCCTCGTGTGTGTGCGCTAAAGTTCCAATAAGGAGATATCGGTGTTAAAGAGCATTGACAGCATGGTGGAAAAGCTAATTCTATGCTAATGGACTCATGAGTCGACTCACTAATTGAAATCGAGAAGTGAGTCTGAGTTTGAGCGAGTCCAGGTCAGTAATATTTTGGTGAGTCTTAAGGAAAACTTTGACAAGTGTGAGTCCGAGTGAGCCCTGAGGGCAAAATATATTTCATGAGAGAGTCTGACTGAGCTCCACATATTTTGCAGACGTATGCTCATAATTGTGAAGCATGTAATTCATTTTTGGCAAGTATTAAAAAAGTAGATAAGATTGTGCTGTTCCTAATAGTAGGGTCCAGCTTGTTCCATTCATGCATCACCAAAGGAAAGACACTAATGCTTATGGCTTTCCGTATGAACTGGGGTTTCGTTAATGATAGCGTGCATTCATGTCAGGTGGGTCATGTTTGTTTTATGGTTCGGTATGTATAACTGCCTATTTTTTTTTATTAATTCATTATGGATAAGATGGTACATCATTTTTAATCCTACAAGCTTGGATCAGTTACGTAAGGTGAGAACACCGGCCTCATATTTACCTGCTTTTTGGTGCCAATGCTGTGATAACTGGCTGATCTGTTTTGTTTATTTGTATATGTGGTGTTCAGTTTAACATTGTTTAAAGGGGCCCTGCGACACAAATCAAGTGTGTCGTTTTCATAGCTTCTTCTGGAACTGTGGAATGCACCGCTATCGTTGCGCCAGTGGCAACGCCACAAACAAAGCTGTTATTATTTATTTCAACAGAGAAATCACTTTGGTTTCGGACTAGAGCGACACATAACGGCGGCTGTTTCTGTGATCAGAAGATCAGTGCTGATGTGTTGAAGCTAGGGTAAACATGCACAATCTTTTTCAGGAGGTAGGTACTGGCTTGAAGTTCTGAATACAAGTTCTGTGCATTGATGAGACTAGAATTTCACAGACTTCAAGATGCCGTTCAGTGGCTACCACACGTGCTTGACATAATTTCCGTAGTCCTTATAGTAATCCTAGCCTCAAAGCTGGCGAAGGATACCTAGAACTAGAGAAAGCTGAGCTACTTCATAAAGATTCATCTTACACAAAGGTAGGCTTGCAAACACACACAAGAGAAAAGTCAGGACAACACAAACAGTGACTAACAACTAAAAGGGCCCAACACAATGGAAAAGAAAGCACAGACAAATGCTTATCTGTACATGCCAGGCAAGAGGCAAAGCCTATCAATACAGCACATGTCTATGTGAGAGATAGCTGTTGAGGCATTTGATTTCTTGTTTATGCAGGTTAATCAACGGCTGGCTCACACAGGCACTACCACTACTATGGTTGAGCCCCGGCATATCGATAGTAGTGCTAGCACATGCGTGAGCCAGCCGTCAATTAACTCTCATAAAGAAGAAATCAAATGCCTTGTCTCGCACGTAGACCCCCATGCGTGCTGGTTTGTCAGGTGTCGCCTCTTGCCTTATATGCACATATAAGTTTTTGTGCCTTCTTTCTTATCAGCCACTGTGTGCCTTTTCCGGTAGTTAGTCGGTGCTTGTGTTGCCCCAACTTGTCTCTTGTGTCTGTGTTTGCTTACTGCCTTTTATTATGTGCTTGCTTTGGGTGCAGAGACATCACGTTGAGAAGATGAGAAGGCTAGAGAGGAGGATGAGAAGACCATGCTAGCGCAACCGAAACGTTCAACGACAGGGTTTGCTGCCTCAGTTGTACATCCGAGATGAAGCTTACTTGTTGTGGAGATGCCTACGCACAAAAATTATACTTTTCAAATATTTCTCGAAAATTTTTCAAGTACTTGGAAGCAAAATTGCAGAAAAAAAAAGGTTGCTGAGGAACCATAAGCATATTCTTATGACATAAGGAACGTGAAAGCGTGCTGGAGGGGTGCTGCTAAGTCTTGTTCCCTAGTTGTCTGATAAACAAGAAGCCAATGCAGAGGCCGAATTGTGTTTATTTACGTGGTTTGGTACAACCATGGTTGTGCCGACAACACGTGAGAGGAAAAGATGCTATTTCCTCCACCTCTCTTCCTCCTTCAACTTCGAGTCGGGAGTTTCTCATCTGCTGCGCATGTGTCCCTCTGCTACTCCGCAGGTGCAAGTGGTTCCTGCAGCAACTGTTGGCACCCGCGTCAGATCCGGTGGGAGAGGTCACGTGTTTTCCGCACAGGGCTTTTGTGGACACCGGACTAGTGCACGCTTTCGCAAGCAACGCCGTTAAAATGTACTGTGAAACATGGCCAAAAGGAAATTCCTCAGCACAGTAACCCGGCAGCGTGCTGTTCACTGCATGAAAATGAAACTGTGCTGCTAACTGTGACGCAGCGTGCAGTATTGCCACAGGCCTGGATATATTTCGCATTTTTTGGGTGATACTAATGAATTTTTTATTACGGGCTGATTTCGTGGCACCAATACATTATTCGGACACCACGTTCAGCAAAACGAGTCGATCGAGTAGAAACAGAAACCACGTTCGCAGCAAGCAACAACCCAGATGTAGTGACATCGCCATCACAAAATGGCGATGGAATGCATTTTGAAACTAAATCAAGTTCAGCTGCTTCTAACTAAAACTTCCTAGTAGCACCTTGTCCTGTATTCTTGCTAGTGCTTCCTGAATTTTAAAGCCACAGGCTCGTTTCGTGCTCGACTGCAGTCTGTCTCCCAGCGCAGTGGAAATGGTGACGCACCCCTTTCGTTATGAAAGCTCACAAAAGAAAAGTTATTTTGCACGCTGAGGACAACTACGTCGCGTCTACTCTGTGTGTCCAAAACCTGTGTCCGTTCATGGCGCAACCAAAGGAAGGAAATCATAAACTGCATGTTGACCAGACAAAGTTTCTACAGGGCGAAAATAAGAAAACATCTGGACCTTGACCACAAGCTTGCAGGCGTTCTCAAGCAGCTCTGTGTAGACCGAGCTTGTCAAGGTAATGGCCCTTGAATAGACACGCGATCGAGAAGTGAGCCAGCAAAACTGGATCACCTGAAGGAAAAGAACTGCCAGCAGAATAAATTTTACTTTCTATGAGGGTGCACTGTTCTTGCCTTTTTTTTTCTTCTGATCATCGACATTGCGCCAGGCAAAAGTTTTGAAAGACCTCCTAACATTACGCGCTGACGCACTTTTTATTTTCAAGTCTCAAAGAATGGGTGTGCGTTACATTTGATTCAGTACGGTATAAGCAGATGCCGCGCTTTGAACTTTTACGCTGCCGTCTTTCTAGTATGTGCACAGTGATCGAGGTATACCTTGTCTAAAATAGGGTCGGGGTGCATTCACACCCGTTAGCCTTTCAACAGAATTGGGTTTATGCACATTATTTAGAAGTGCTGTGATTAGATTTTTAGTGAATGAAACCGTATATATATTTTAACCCTTTCAGCCCTGGATTTTTTATTTTGGTCGGGGACATTTTTTGTGTTTGTTTTCCTTAAAGTTATGACCTCAGAAGACCACAAACAAAAAAATTGAGCCAGTGGTGCAATTATTAATGGATTTACAAACATGACATCAAATTAGGTCATCAGGGCTCAGCGGTTGTGAAATGAGAAAAATGGCATCTTTTTTCCCGCTATTCACTAGAGTACACAAAATGTGAACCACGTCTCAGTTTTCAATGTGATACTCATTGAAGCAGCTTCGGTACGTCGACCCGAAAATTGCGCTTAGCCGCCTCAGCTGACCCGCCACGGCGTCACCCATGACTTCGGTCAAGCTTTTTCTTCTTTCTGGGTCCCAGCTCCGCAAGCATGTCACCATTTTCGTGTCAAACGCAGTGGGGATCATTGAAGAAGTATTCCCCCAAGGATGGCCAGGTTTGGTTTCATTTCCGAGGTGCTAGGGGAAATGCTGTGTCATGGTGTCAATTGACACCGCCAGGGCCGAAAGGGTTAAGGAAGTTCAAGTACTTTGAATAGTAAAATTCCAATGCGAATCAAATAGCAAGTACTATTCGAAAAATATTTGAAAGTTGGAATATTCGCACACTCCTAGTTTCTATGTTTTGTGACCCATAAAAAACAGACCGATTTATAGCGTGCCTAACAAAGCTTCGAAAGTTTATTTGGTGCAGAAAAAACCACCCATATGTTCGCCCTGCTGGCTATCTTGAGACTGTGTGATATGTCATGTATGTAAGGGATAACAGAGAGGCTTAGATGGCTTATGTTGTGATCACTGGTGCCACCGGCAGATTTAGGTATGCATTTTCAGTGTGACTGTCCTCACAAGTCTTTCTGCTGCTGAAGTGATGACATGCTGTTGGTAGCCTGCTATAATCAAACGATTGGTTTGGGCGGGAGAACTGGCCTCACAAGAGTGCGAACAGGAGTTGCTTGAAGCATTACTTAGGCCGAGTTTGGTAATCCCTTGTTTAAAGAGCTTGGAGCTGCCGGATGAGAAATGCTGTAAACGCTTGCTACTGCATGGTTTGTACTACAAGCAGGTGTGCTCGTAGGCCTTAAGTCACGAAACCTCAAGGAGTCTTTCTCTGATGCTTCATGTGTGATTAGCAATGCATTTAAACACTCAGTGAACATTCGAAGAGTCTCGAACGAATCGGTGTCAAAGTCTTGCTTGGTGCCCCCCAGTACAACCAAATAGCCTTCAACAGACACAGGAATTTTACAATGCTGGAACCACTGAGCTTACATTCAATGTCTCTGTCATTTTTTGAAAAAAGTAAGCCACTCGTGCGGGAGTTTTTTGACGAACCAATACACACATCTTGTTTGTCACCTTCCCAAGACGAGAAGGCAGGGCAAAAGTTCCCAGAATCCCTCAGCTGAAGCATTGTCTGCAAAAGCGATGGCTCGGTGACTATCGATGCATTCTTCTACGCAGCTGAGCAAGTAGTATAGGTCTTGGACATGAGATGAATTGTAGGCCGTTCTTGTAAAGGCTTTGTTCCTAATTTTTCACTAAATAAGGGTCGTGACTTGTTAACACCTTTAACTTCTCTTGCAGAAACAGTGCTACAGATTTATGCCAGTTGCTTCGCTCTGACATGATGACCCGGAGGGGTCAGCCTGGCTTGAGCGTTTTGGACGATAAGAACACATCCAACGCTACTGATTCGCTATAGACCTCGAGAGCTGGTATGGTGGCGCTACTGCTCTCGCCCTCTGTCGGGCCAGTGGCGCACTGTTAGGATTGTCGCCTACAGGCCCGTCTGCATGTTTCAAGGTGGCGGCGACGGTTGCAGCGGCTGCTTTTCTCCAAGAACGGCAGCCGTAGCTTTTTTTTTTGTCTGCGTATACAAGTAGGCTGTGCTAACTTATGTTTATTTATGTTTTGCTTCCTGTCTGAAAAACCTCTCAAACTACAGCCATTTAAAGCTGTAGCAGAAAAACCAGCATGCTGCAACTCTTGTTAAAGTAAGCATTCCACAAAACTTCGTCCCCTTTTCGCCTCAAGCCATTCGAGAAAGACGGACCCCCCTCAGTCCTTTTTTTCGCCGAAAACCGTATTGCTAGCCCTACTGAAAAAAGGGGGGGGGAAGCAGAGAAAACACACCTGCTTGCGCCGGAAAGAAGTTCTGTTCCGTCCCTTGGACACCACTCGTGGAACAGTAGACTCCCCCCACACACACACACACAAACACACACAACGCACACACACACGCACACAGGCACGCGCGCACACACATTTTTACAGACAGTGAGACTGCAAGCGCCCATCAGTTCGTCACTGGTTGTCGTCTGCTAGGAAAGCGCATCGCCAGCCCGCGCGTGAGGACAAGAAGCAACAATCGTGTGTTGTTCGGCGGTTGCCGTAGGATTGAAAAACGTGTTTCGAAAGGAGTTGTGCATCGCTTGGTACGTAGTGCACATGAGTGGTCAGTGTGTGGTCTGAAAGAACTGATGTACGCGATAGAATTTTCCGACATTATTGGGAAATGCATATAATAGTGCAATTGAAAACCGTGGACTATGACGTACGAGTGGAGGTGAGCTTTTGATTTTTCAGTGCTCTACGTGTGCTGAGCCATATCAAACTCTCTTCGTTCCCAACGAAGAGGACGCTGCAAATGTGTGTCTGTTTCCGCACCGGCTACCTCTGCTCGCCGTTCTGGCTGGCAAGAAATCACGCGTGAGAGCAGAAGACGCAGACAGGCACATTGCCGTTCTAGGGGGCCGTTGTCAGCTTGCTATCTTCCTATTTCTTGTGACCTTGTAAGTTTGTGTATACATTTAAAATAATAAAAGGCGAAAAAAAAAAGCTCAGGAGAGTGAGTACACTTGCAGACGGAATTCGAGGCGTTTCTTACAGGCCGCACAGCTGCGGTAGAGTTGTCTTTCAATTTCGTCCCACTTCTGTGGTAACCGCCTGTTCGGTTCAAAGCTGCAGCGCACTAGGCCTATAACACTCTGGGCAAAGTTTCTTTGCTCCATTTGAACCCACCTGTCCCTGGTTCGCAACATGGCAGAGCCCGCCCCACAGCACGGTTTTGATCGATGTGTTCCCGAGGGAATCGACGCCACTTGGTGTGCTTCCTCGTCGAGCCATCCTTTGAAACGATTGCGGAAATTCCTTCGAGGCAGCCGCCTGGCCCGCATATAAAGAAGGTGCACGGTTCGTCGTTTCGCCTCTAAGGGTTAAAGAGCAAGAATTTCACCAGCACAGAATCGGTGGAGCTGGAGCAAACAAAACGCAGCGGCATGGCTTCGCACGTGTCAACATTTCAAGTGCTTTGATCAATCCGCGCCGTTTGTCGCGCAACTAATCAGCATACACGTGTTTCTCCTCAGTTCAAACAAACATTGTGTTGGAAGTAGACGCATCGTCCTGCCGTCACTTTCTTCGTCTTTTTTGAGCGCTACGAGTTTCGCCACCCTTTCGAAAGGAGACGATGAATGATCGCATTACTTTCAGAAGTTGGGAACACGCTATGCGCGCGGGAGAACACACGGACATTTGTGGTTCCTGCAAGTATTTAAGCACGAAATTACGAAGGAGAAAAAACAAAATCTGCATACCGGCCTCGTTTTGAACGTCCGCTTCAGCCATGACTTTCGTTATGCTAGAGTGTACTAGAATATTTTGAGTGGCACAACCGGCTGCCGTGGAGCGGCCCATTTTGTGTAGAAAATCACGGCGGCGCTGCAGTCGACTAATCTTGAAAGCGTCCTCCGGCTAGAGTGTACTATAGTGCCTAGAATATACTGGCTAGTGTGCTGAGCGCGCGCTTTGGCGTGGCCACCGCGCTGATGCCTTCCCACAGTCACCGCATGGCGGCGCTCCGACTCGCTAAGGTCCATCGCGCGTCGGCGGCTCCTGCGCTTGCGGCTGCGTAGCACGGCGCTTTCTGCTGCGAATACAGTGTTCTTCGTTCCTTTTAACGCACTCGACAGAACACTCGATCGGAAGAAGGAAATCTTAGCGGCAAATTGCTGCCCGCAGAGAGTCCTCAACTGGTTGGGCACTACAAAATGACGAAGGTTTCACACGTCCCTCACGGTCGTCTGCTAGCTTTCGCGATACTGTGCTTCACCACCAAAGCGAAGTAGAAAAGTCACAATTAATATACTACGATATACCCAACTTGCCAGCTGAAAACACTCAGCTAAGGTTGACACGTTAGGTGCAAGCAATCATGTCGTAAGGATGGCTCACGGCAATTTCGATCGCGATCAAGTACGACTCGGATTCTTCGCTGCTACACGTGAACATTCGCTGGCGATAGCAGGGTGCTTTGAAGGGCCAGTTAGTACATCTTATTCTGTTGAAAACAGCGCGAAGACTGGACGAAGGCTAAGCAACAGCGCTTATGTTGTTTGTTATCATTAGCCTTCATCCCGTTTTCGCGCTGTTTTCAACGCAGCGATTTTACTTGAAGTCGATCCAGTCAATTGCAATTCGCACCGCTCAGTCGTGGTCATATTTTATATTAGCGGCGCGTCACACTCGGTATGATGCACCATCATGGACTTGCAGAGTGTAATATGCGCCGAGGTAGTCGGATCGGTGGCTACGATAATTCTCACGAGCACATATTTGACTCGAAGCAGGTCGACAGTAATCGCAAATTCCAGTGTAACGCTGGTATTACACAAATACACTAATATTTCTTGCAGACATTATGACACTAGTTTTTGCACATTGTTCGCTTTCACAAACAGGATGAATATTGCACACCCAGTGCTGCAGATATCAGCATAGGCCTCATACTCTCGGATCGGTTGTTTCGATGTTTCTGCAGTTCAGCTGTGGCTACTGCATTGTTGTATCTACATGAGCAAGTCTGTAGTTAACAGAGCATCGTTTATACGCAAATGTAGGGTGGGGTAGGGTCACTTTCACTGTTCTGCGTTTTCCATGCAGCATGGCATCCGTATTTTCTAGACCGCATGCCATGAACACAAGCCAGTCTGAATAGGATTCACTACTCATGCATTTTATCTGAAAGGTACTACTCACTTCACAAAAAACAAAAAAAAAAACAAAAAAAAACATTACGAATGTGTCTGGAGCTTAAATTTTATTTTAACAGAAGGTAACATAAGTGCAAAGAAACCGAACAGGGGTCATTAGTCAAGATCGACGTCTCAATTAGATAATTTCATTAGTCTAGCATTGTGATTAGCTGAAATATTGCCTGAAAAAATCAAGTGCGAGGCACCTTTGTGAATATGGGCTTTTGTTTTTAACCGCAATGAACTAACAGTTTAAGGCGGGATGAGACTTCCTTTGGTAAAAAAAAAATTCAATTTTGGGATTTCAAAATTACCTGATACAACATTTATTTATCTTTCAGAAAATATATCGCATTTGGGTACTCGCAGTTTCAAAAAGAATTTTAGGCGCTTTTTCTTTGACACATTGACAGGTAATGCTCGCGTACCCCTACATTATTTCTGCGTTTTTCTCAAAAGAACATTTTTGTAGTTTCTGTACCTTTTTCTTGAGAACTAGTGGGCTTAGAAAACAAAAATTTCCACGTGGTAACTAATAGCATTTACATAACTGGCACTAGAAGCAGTAGCCTATGCGTATTTGTATTTTTAGTACAAAAAATCAGTCATAAGTGGCAATTTTCATAAATCAACAAACGTAAGAAAACATAAATCTAGTTTTTGCTGTACACTCACAATTTTAGTTCCACTTCTGTAAAGCATTAGTAGCTACCTTTATGCAAAATTGCAATGGTCTGCAGTTGGCAGATCTTATTTAAAAGTATACACTAGTAGAAAAACAAACACAAATAAAAGAATACTAAACAATTTCAAACCATTTTTAAGCTTTAATGCAACCTGCGTCCACCTTAAGATACCTCGCAAATTTTAGTCATAGCTTTCATTACCACTGCTGTACAGCCAAGCTTTGAAACTCGCTTTCGAAGTTTCACCCCACCTTAATAACTGAGAATATAATCTGACTTTCACTATGAAAAATCCCACTCTTCCACAACTTAACCATCAACTTATCAAACATAAATAATGTTCAAAACACGCAACGCACACATAAATGTAAACAAACGCTCAACAGAAGAGACACAATACAAATAGTCATAATACCAGTTCTTAAATCAGCAAAATACAGTGAAAAATGTTAAACGGGCAGGGAAATACTCAAACAACTGCTTAATACAAACATATTAGTGAAAAACCCCATCTGTATTTCAACAGAAAATGTGATAGCCACTCCGACACAGCGGAACGAAGCATGTTTTCTGCCTGCCCTGATGCTTCTCCCGTTGCATCATTACTGTTTGCAGTTCTCATTTACTCGTGCGTACACAAAGGACAGCGCGAACACGATAAAAGCAGCGCAGACGTCACTAAGACAAATTCGGACACGAGGCACTAACTGCGGAGGCCAAACCGGCGCGCGGCCTACACCTTTGCGACAAGCGTCGCCGCCTGCCGGCGAAAGTTGGAAGGCATCACCGGCCCTGCCACCTCCTCCCATAGGAAACCCCCTCCGCTCAGCACACTAGCCAGTATATTCTAGGCACTATACTAGAACTGTCGAGTGGCGTGAACGCACCTCGCCGCCTGTGCCTTACGCCATGGCCTCCGAGATAACAGGCGCGCGGCGCGCGTCCGCCATCTCGGAGGCCATGCTTACGCGTGCGCCGTGGCGGTTTCGACCGGCGGCGGCGTGGGGGTCGTTCCGAGTCGGCGGCGGCGTCGGGGCACGCCGGGTACATCATCGGCGGCGGCGCACGGCCACTTTTCGTCGGCGGCGGCGGCGCCGGCCGCGTGGAAACCGAAACCACAAGTCCTAAAAGCTATATTTCACTGCATCCTCTTTGCCAAACTGGCTGAAATTCAGGACTTTTAACAGTAAGGGCTGAGAAAACCGCACAGAGAGATGTATTGAAAGTCAGAGAACTGGAAAACGTTTCGTAAATGTTTTGTTTTTCAGCCTAGATATTGAAAATAAAAAGAAAGAAGGGGACTTATCTCAGCAAAAGGGAGAGTTGGGCTAGTTGGTTGGGGTTCATATTGAACAGCGCAAAAAACGAGACACAAAGAAGAGACTGCACAACACGAGAGCTGACTGCAACCAGGGCCGGATTAACAGTGAGGAGGGCCCGGTTCAAAAATATAGGGGGGGCCCTCCCCCCTCACCCCGCCCCCTTTCTTTCCCGCTTTATGATTTGGTCATTCTTGAGACTTGACGCTTTTTAGATTTAGCTGCAAAGAACACAAGCCATATTTATTCTAAGACTCTCCGGAGTGTTTAATATCATCTGGGCGTTTTTTTTTTTTTTTCTTGCGGAGCACGTGGAGAGATTGTCATCGTAATAATTAACTATATCAGAAGACGAAGACACATGGACAGCATTAAGATTTGTCTGATTCGTTGGATCATACTGCAAGAAGACTAAACTGTGCGAGAAGTTAAGATGAAAAGAAGGAATGCATGCGACACTTAGAAGTGCAGTCCAAGCGCCGTGTGTTTTTGTTCCATTCGTCTTAACCTATAGCGTTTTTTTACCCTTCCCAGGTGAAAATTTCCTGCTGGTTCGCTACTGGTTCCAGTAGTGATGGTTTATTAGCACATTCCCAGCAGCTACTGGAACCAGTGGGTGATGGAACCAGCAGGCGATGGAACCAGTAGGTGATGGAACCAGCAGGCCACGGAACCAGTAGCTGCTGGTGCCAGCGCAGTTGGCTCCCCTCAAGAGCTTGTAGTTCCATTGATGTAACTTTTTCAAAATCCCATTAAGAACACGTATAACACAAAAAGGTCTATTTGAAGTAATATATTTCATCTGAAAAATCTTTGTATACACTTGAAATAGTTCATTTTGCCGGCTTCAGTTTGCGATTGACATTTTGAATCTTTTTGGACAGAGATCCGCAGGAGACCTTGATCCACAGCAGTGGTGTTTGTGTTGTTGAAGCACGAGTGACGCGCAGGCAATCTGTAACAAAATAAAAGGTTTGATTGCCCATGCAGATCATGACTGCAGACATCTAACTTTTGCATAGCCATTAATTCCCTCAACAAAGCAGATTTAAACATATTGTTACGCTTGCGACCGTTAAGGCTAGAAGGGGCCGTTTATTACGTCGTGAAGGTGAGCTCAGGAGCAGCCGGCTAGTTAGATTTTCACCTCGTATTCTCCCTTTCTAACCCGGTGTGGCAAGCACGATCACTGGTCTTCGTTGTTTTCGTCCATATGCGCAACAATGTTAATTTTTTTTTTTTTGTTGCACGGAGACAAAGACTCCTTACACAAACCGGTATGTGTGCTTCGCGCATATATATACATCGCGTACTACACTAAGGTGCAATGACGCTGCGCCTAATAAAGCACAGAAGCGGTCGGGACAAACGTTCGCTACATATTTGAAATATATAAGTGCAACACTTACCGACAAATGGAAGAATGAGAGCTGAGGAAATCGGTGTCCCTCGATCGGCACTGTCAATTTAAGACCACGGCACTGTCAAGATCGGCACTGTCAAGCACCAAAAACCACTCGGATATGCTGCTATTGACTCGTTACACTTTCCACAGATGAAACTGAACAAAAACTATTACATGTTAATTAATGCCGCACAGGTTCTGCTAGTAAACTCGCTACTTCGCTGCACTAGCGAGCACACACATGCAGAGAAGGCCGTCATGTGCTGTACGAAGCTACGGCGCTACGCGGTCATGATAATTTATACGGTGTATTGGCCACCATTGTAATGCTGTTACACGTAAATAAAAAATACAACTTTTTCACAGTGTAGTATTTATATTATAAAGTTGGTCGCTATTTAGCAATAGCGTCGGAAAACGGCAGTGTCTCCTTCCACCGGGTGGAAGGAGACGTTAGGTGGGCAAAGCGTTCGGTTCACCCATATAGCCGCTTAAAACCGGCTTGACTTGGCTTGAAGTGTATAAGTAGGTGGCGGCAGAGTAGCGTTCAGGCCCGTTTGTGTGGCTTGCGTGGTGAGTGTTGGCAGAGGAGGCACACTACTGTACTGATGTAGATATTGAGCGTGAACCGTGTGCATTAACGAGAACTGTGTGTGTTGTAGAAGTCGTAGCAAATCGTTGCCGCTTTTGTTGCGATGTCCTCCGGTTCAGTGGACCAGTGCCAAATCTATAAGCAATGATAACGAGCTGTACGAGCATGAGATAAAGGCCATGTGTTACGTGATTTGTGAAATGTGTCTGTTTGACGCACAGCTTGTACTGTGGCGTACGTGTATGTGTGGTAAGTGCGTGCTCTGCGTGGCCCGTTTGTGTGGCTTGCGTGGTGGGTGCTGGCAGGGGAGGCACGGCACTACGCACTACTGTACTGGTGTTGATATTGAGCGTGAACTGTGCGCATTAACGAGAACCACCTCTGACCGTAGGGACGTGATCGCGTTGTGTATGTTGTAGAAGTCGTAGCAAGTCGTTGCCGCTTTCGTTCCTGCGATGTCCCCCTGTTCAGTGGACCATTGCCAAATCTATCAGATATGATAACGAGCTGTACGAGTATGAGATAAAGGCCATGAGTTACGTGATTTGTGAATGTTTGTCTGACGCACAGCTTGTACTGTGGCGGACATGTATGTGTGGTAAGTGCGTGCTTTGCGTGGATCGATCGCTTACAGTTGGAAAGTCATTTGGGCGAAGTGTACTTGAACCATCACTTTTATTTAACGGTGCGTCTAGGGTTACGTCCAGACGTAACTGTAGCCGTCGCTATCGTTACGCCCAGACGTAACTGTCCACGGGGTCCACGGTGCAATTCTGCCTCCGTGGTTACGCGTCCTATGCGCAGACTAAACAACTCCTTGCTGTTTTTAATCTACTGTCCCTAAGAATATTTGACGTAAGTTAGGGGTGGTCACCTTGTGGTCGGTGTGAAAGGTTAGACGTTTACACCTATCCACTGTAACTGTAACGTTCAGCACGGCCGCTCACTGAATTAAGCGGCCATACATTCAGTATCACTGTCGTATCACCGATTTACTAGCATCACTTATGTATTTAAACGTGCGTGGTTTGTTTTGCCGGACTGTTTCGCGTATCAGCAGCTCTGTTGTCGAGACAGACCAGCTGACGCACTTTAGGAAGACGTTAATTTCGGCCTCCGCCGGAGTCACGCTGCCTTCAGCCATCGTCTCGGGTGCTGCCTTTTCCTTAGCTTCGTTGAGGCGGTCAACCTCAGTTTGGGGCAATCACGGTTAGTGAAATAAAAGTGAAATAACTGCAGGTCTCCATCGAACTTGATGTAAGTACGGTTTGCGTGCCCGTGTTGATGTATCACACGTCCACTAGGGTACGTCCATACAATAACAATCGGTACAGCTGCCCCGCGTGTGTACACATAAATGTCGTCTTTAGAAAGCCTCCTTCCGTTCAGTTATGTTGGTGCAGCCTTACTAGGCCTACTCGCAACACATTGGTGCGAGGTTGGGCTCACCGTCGCGGCGTTAGCAGTGTAGTTAGTAGGGATGGGCGGTCGGCGGCACATATCCAATTAAGTGTTGCACATATCCAAGAAAGCGCGTTGAGCTACAGCCCAATGGTGGTATATACGCCCTCCATCTGCCACATTAATGCACGAAGCCGCCCTAACGTTCCTATTACGTGTGTGAGAAGTGCAATCCGCCAATCAATGGGGTACTGGCCTTCGGCGACAGTCGTGTTTTCCACTGTGCTCGAGTTTTTTTTTTTCTGCTTATTTGTACGGCTATATAGGTTGTGTTCTGCCCATACTACAATATAAATGGTGTTGTGCGACTGAACCAATATACTTCTTGCTGTAGCGGCTACAAAAAAAAAGCCTGTATTTCTGTGTAATTATAGTTGAAGTGGAACTCTGTGCACTCTGCTTTTCTGTTTGCATGATTCCGTGTACCTCTCTAGAAGTGCGTGACTTGAGGTCTTTTTTACTGCTAACCGGCCTTTGCAGACTATAGTTCATGCTTGGTATCACAAGGATTTCTAAATCGCCAACACTTCACGAGATTGCGAACAGTCATTTACGAAAAGTCCTTAAAACACAGTTCTCTCCCGACTGATTGGAAAATGGCATTGGTTGCTCCTATACATAAATCTGGCCCGCGCAACGTTATCAATAACTACCGCCCCATTTCACTCACTTCTGTGTGCTGCAAAATTCTTGAACACGTTTTATATACCGCCATTGTTAAGCATATAGATAGTAATTCTTTATTGAACTCAAACCAGCACGGATTTAGACATGAACTATCGTGCGTCACACAACTGGTAGAGTTCACACATGTTTTAGCAGCAGCACTGGACGATAACTCTTCGGTTGATTGTATTTTCCTCGACTTTCAGAAGGCGTTCGACACCGTTTCGCACTACTTATTACTGCAAAAACTGTCCAGCTTTGACATTAATCCCCAAGTTATTGCATGGGTTGCAGAATATTTACGTGAGAGGCGACAATGCGCAGTTGTAAACGGCGAACAGTCTGCAATAACTGATGTTACGTCAGGGGTGCCTCAGGGATCAGTACTGGGACCCCTTCTTTTCTTACTTTACATCAATGAGATTAACGAAAACGTACAATATCATATTAGGCTATTTGCAGATGACTGCATATTATACCGCCAAATTACCTCTGAAACTGACTGATCTGTGATCCAAAACGACTTATGTGCGATACACGCATGGTGTGAGCGATGGGAAATGAAACTTAAGCTTAAGAAAACGGTGTGCATGAGGTTCACCAGAAAAAAAAAAAAGTCCAGGTGAATTCGAATACACAATAAACTGCTCACCGGTAAAAATGGTGTGCGAATACAAATGCCTAGGCGTTTACTTTTGCCCCTCTTTATCATGGAGTCGGCATGTGGATTATACCGTAGGTAAAGCTTGTCGGAGTTTGGGATTTTTGCGACGAAATACACGTGCATTTCCACAGCAAACCCGGGAGTTATTATATAAAACATACGTAAGATCAGTGCTGGAATACGCGTGCTGCGTGTGGGACCCTTCAACAGCATCAAAGAAAGAAAGATTAGAAAAAGTTCAGTCCATGGCGGCAAGATATGTGCTTAATATACCCATGTATGACAGACATAAGCGTGCGCAGGGTTGCCCTTCAGGGGGGGCGAAGGTTCGTCGCAGCGCCCCCCCTCCCTATTATGTCAATGTATGCGCGCCTGCCTTTGCGCCCCCCCTATCGCCCCCCCCCCCTACAATGTATAGGGCTGATTTTGCGCCCCCCCTTCTGGCCCCCTTTGCCCCCCCCTCCTTCGCACGCCTATGATGACAGACAGTTTAGTTCAACGGAATCTAAGGCGATATTAAAATGCAAGTCTCTGCAGCATGCGAAGAGCGTCATTTCGACTGAAGCTATTACACAGCATATATCATTTTCATACTCGAATTCCCCGTGACGTATACATTAACCGGCCTCACTACACATCAGCACGCAAAGATCACGAACACAATTAAGATAAGAGAATATAATGCAATACATCGTCCTTCAGCAACTCTTTTTTCCCAGAACTATCAGTCAGTGGAATCGACTTCCTTCCACAATTGTAGGAATTTCGTCTAATGACGCATTCTTTTCTGCAATAAAAATGATTGAATCTTTTGACCACGAGCCTTAAAAGAAATCATGCGTACGCCTGGTAATCACCATGATCTATACTGTATCCCATTTGTAAACTGTGTTGTTTTCTTTTAGTGCTTCCTTTGCATCTTGTGCTGTACTATATATTTACCACTGCCGCACTTTGTTGTAATTACTGTTCGCATTGCCATTAACTATTATCACTGTGCTTTCTGTTTATTTTAGATTGTTTTCCCAATGTATACGACATTTTGATGTAGCTGTTTTCGACGCAGCTGTGTACGTTTGTGTCGGCGTAGAATAATCTACATTTTCATTTGCACCTGCAACTTTCATGCCCCCCCCCCCCCCCCCCCCCCCCCCCCCCCCCCCCCCCCCACTGTACG
The DNA here is from genome assembly GCF_013339695.2 of Rhipicephalus sanguineus. Classification (NCBI taxonomy): domain Eukaryota; kingdom Metazoa; phylum Arthropoda; class Arachnida; order Ixodida; family Ixodidae; genus Rhipicephalus; species Rhipicephalus sanguineus. The sequence continues at coordinate 188,547,456 of NC_051178.1, forward strand.
TAATGCCTGTATGGGCGCTATGGGTATTAAATAAATAAAATAAAATAATAATTGTGTCTCAAAAATTCTGCATTCACACCTCCATACCGAGACGTGCATGCACTCAATTATTAAAAATATAAAACAGCGCTTTTTTAAACACAAGACGAAGGAAAGAAGAGATGTATGTGTCCCTCCATTCCTTCGTCTTGTGTTTAAAAAAGCGCTGCTTTATATTTTTACCATGGAACCTCACCAACTCGCCCAATTTGCGTGTCTTGCTCACTTATTAGTCTGCATACAAGCCTTGGAAATTGAAAATGCTTGTTTATATCGTGCAGACATACGTACAAGCATTTGATGCTGTGCTAACACAACGGAATAGGCTGCCCTCTGAGGACGCGCGCAGGACGTTTGCACACTAGCGAACACGGTGTGGCTAGCAGACGACGCAGGGAGCCATAATCAGCTGCTAAAGTTACGTCCACCGTGCGCACTTAAGTTTAATAATTATCTTGCCAGTCTCAGTGGTTGGCTCGTGTCACTGGGACGCTGTCGCTTCGCGGTGCGCCGTCGTCGCTCCACTATTTTGCTCGAGTGGCTGGTGTCACTACAGCAAGAGTACGGAGCGCGACGTGGGCTGGGGCGTCCACCGCTGCCACCAAGGCGATTTCCTTAAACAAAAAATATTACGGCGCCCGTGGAGCACTTAATAAAAAAGAGAGAGAAGGACAACAGCGAGGTTCGAACCAACGTCCTCGCAGATCCGAGCACGACTCGTACTAGCCCGCTGCGCCACTAGAGCCGATCGTTCGGTGCGTCTGCTCACGCTGGACGTAACTTTAAGATTTGTTATTCTTACGTCCAGACGTAACTGCAACGGCTCCTATAGTTACGTCTAGACGTAACGCGCTAGACACTCCGTTCTTCCTTTCCATCAAGAACCACTACTATTACAGACATTCACAAATCGCATACACATGGCCTTTATCTCACGCTCGTTATCGTTGCTTATAGATTTGGCGGCGGTCCACTGAACACGGGGACATCGCAGAAACAAAAGCGGCAACGACTTGCACACGAATCACTTTCTACAACACTCTACACAACGCGACCACGTCCCCACGGTTACACCACGGCACCACGGCCAGAGGCGGTTCTCGCGCACACAGTTCACGCTCAAAACCAACACTAGTAGTGCCGTCTCTGCCAACACCCAACACCCTACACACCACGCAGAAATAAACGACGGCCTGAACGCTACTCTGCCGCCACCTACTTATACACTTCAAGCCAAGTCAAGCCGGTTTTAAGCGGCTATATGGGTGAACCGAACGCTTTACCCCACCTACCGTCTCCTGCCACCCGCGCGCAGGAGACGCGGCCCAACAAAAATGACCTCTCTTAGCAATGCCGCGTTCTTTACGACGGTGTTCGCTTCAGTTCGCTGCTGTCCGATCGTGGCAGCTGAGAATGGTGAATGTTTATAACAAGAAGCTCCTTTTCGCAGGGAAGTAACCGCTGTGCCGTGAACACTACCTGTTTGCGCAACGGTTAAGTATGACCTAACTTTAGTTGGACGTTTACATTAGCAAGATGAGCCGTGTCGGTCGGACGCACATCTACAGGAAAGGTCGAATAAAAGTGCGTTTTTTTTTTTCGGCGATATTTTTTGTAACCCTGTCGTACGGGGCACTTTAGATCTCTGTTGTAAAATGTGCACTCTGTACAGTGTGATGAAGATCATGATCTTATGAATGCACACCATGCTATGTACGTCACTTGTTTATAGCGCACTGTTATGCAGCTGGAGTTGTTTTTGTACTTCAAGAGAGGAACATTTTCTGCTAGCACATTATTTCCCAAATGAAACTGGAAAAAATTTCCAGATAAAAATATGACTTCCCGACTCTGAAAATGCCCTTTCAAGCTAGGAATGGTTCTTATTTCCAGCCAGCTTGGAATGAAAAATTCCAAGCCAGAGCGATTTCTAGCTGAAAACGATGCTTGAAAGGGGATTTGCAGCTGTTAATTCACACCGATTTTATGTGCATTGCTAGAACCAGTTCAAGCAAACTGAAAACCAGCAGGTTACCAGCTGGTGGTTCCAGCAGCATCCTAGGAGAAAACCAGTATCTTGCTGGAACCAGTACACAAAACCAGTAGGCATCCTGCTGGAACCAGTACAGTCAGCAGGATGCTTGCTGGGACCAGCATAAAACCAGCAAGCACCCTGCTGGAACCAGCAGAGGACCAGTAAGCATCCTGCTGGAACCAGTACAACCAGCAGGAAACCAGCAGCTGTCCTGCTGGTTCCACCAGAAACCAGCACAAACCAGCAGAAAACCAGCAGGAAATTTTCACCTGGGTCGTGTTTCAATTTTTTATTTCTATGTTGCCAAAATAAATGTCATACATTTAGAAGTTACGAAAAATTCTGAAATGCACAATACTGACACGAAAGTTTCATATTTTTGTTCTTTGGCTGCCTCTGATGACATATGGAAGGGCTATGTATGATATCAGCAAAGGCGCTACTGAACATCTTGTGCGTTTCTATGAGATGAAAAAGTCCTTGGCCTGGGAATGTCGCTGGAGCCAACATTTCAACAAACGGGCCTGCTTTTGTCAGGGCAGCCTTGATGATAACAAGTCCACCTGTCGAAATGTTGGCTCTAGCAACATGCCTTTTCGATGATTTTTTAAATCTCTGCAAGCTTCCATCTTATCCTGAATTTGTCTTTGAATGTCGACAACACACTCCTCACTTTGCTTTTTTTTTTTTCTTGTTGCGCGGTACACAAAAAGTAATTTCAGGCGTTATAAAAGGCAACACAAGTCTTAGTTTACACAATTTTAACATGGAAGATATGCACATCAATATTGTCAAAAGTCACCTGCAGTGGGAACATTGCAGTTTCTTCTCTGACTACCTCAAATCAGATGGAGGGGTATGATAATGGCAATTAGTAGAGGTCCAAACTCTACACAACAGGTAACGTCAGGTGATATAAAAAGTAGCACGTCTCAGTTTTAAACAATTTTAACATGGAAGATATGCACATAAATATTGTCAAAGGTCAAGATATGCACATAAATATTGTCAAAAGTCACCTGCAGTGGGAACATTGCACAGTTTCTTCTTTGACTACCTCAAATCAGATGGAGGGGTATGATAATGGCAATTAGTAGAGGTCAAACTCTACACAACAGGTAACGTCAGGTGATATAAAAAAGTAGCACGTCTCAGTTTTAAACAATTTTAACATGGAAGGTATGCACATAAATATTGTCAAAAGTCACCTGCAGTGGGAACATTGCACAGTTTCTTCTTCGACTACCTCAAATCAGATGCAGGGGTATGATAATGGCAATTAGTAGAGGTCAAACTCTACACAACGGGTAACGTCAGGTGATATAAAAATGTAGCACGTCTCAGTTTTAAACAATTTTAACATGGAAGATATGCACATAAATATTGTCAAAAGTCACCCGCAGAGGGAACATCGCACAGTTTCTTCTTTGGATACCTCAGATCAGATGGAGGGGTATGATACCAGCTACAGTGCCAGTCAAACCCTTCATTGTCTCCATGACATTTCTCACTTTTTTTGTTGTTGCATGGTACACAAAAGGTCATTTCAGAATGGCTTGCACATGATGCCATAGACGCAGCTTCTCAATGAACTGGCACTGCACGATGGTGGCTCTGATGACAAACAAGTTTCGTCTATGTGAAAAGAACATGGCAGGAACATCTCTGTGTGCAAATAACAAAAGTACATGCATGTGATGTTTTGATAACATTAATGTGGCATCGCAAACACCACGTCCCCACATGCTGGTGCTCCAACACGGTGCTTTCAATGACATCAATGCAAGCCATCAATAACAAGTAACAAAGTTGTTTGTACAATGTTGACGTGAAAGCCAATGCACAATGTTGACCTATATAATAGTCACACACTTGGAACATTGCCACAGTTTCTTTTTTTTGGCTGCCTCTTCAACAATGTGCAAGGTATATGGTACCAGCAGAGACACCAATCACAAAAAATAGTCAAACTTCTCAAGCTCTTCGTGACACTGTTCACATTCCCACTGGTGCATTGATATGTTTCACCTTCACTGTGCTCGTTATAGAGAGCCATGCATCACTGCTGAAAAAGGGCTTACAAGGTTGATGTCCATGCACTCATCCAAAACACCACAGTTCAGCAAATCTGGCTTTGTTTCCACATCTTCTTCAAGAATTTTATCACTGAGGGCACTGATAACACCTAAACAGTTGCGCTCAGAATATTAGGTGGTATCGTAATCGTCGGTGATTTTTTTCCCCTTTATTTCACCATGTTTGTCACCGACGTGGCGGGACTACGTCACACTATCTTGACATGTATCGGCAAATAATTGTCTCCGCGCTCGGCCGCTCGCGAAAGCAAACTGCCGGTCAAACCACAACCGGAGGACTTGTGCCGTCGTAGTAGTCACAGCCTGTTTTCAGGTGAGGCTATACCATGGTTTAGTAAAACTACCGGCAAATAATTGTCTCCGCGCTAAGCGCTCGTCGCTTGACGGCCGGCCGCTCGCGAAAGCAAACTGCCGGTCACACCACAACCGGACGACTTGTGCCGTCGTAGTAGTCACAGCTGCCTGGTGTCGCTTGACGGCCGGCCGCTCGCGAAAGCAAACTGCCGGTCAAACCACAACCAGACAACTCTGTTGCTGTCACGGCGTGCGTTTCAGACGTGGCTACGGCGTTGGCAAGTCAACTACCGGCATGTAATTGTTCCCGCACTAAATGCCGGCACTCTTCGCTTGACGGCCGCTCGCGAAATGAAACTCGCAAATACCCGTGCGCTAAGTGCCGGCGCTCGTCGCTTGACGGCCGGCCGCAAAAGCAAATTGCGGCCAAACCAGAACCGGACAACTGTTGCCGTCACGGCGTGCGTTTTCGGATGTGGCGACGGCGTGGGAAGTCAAACTACCGCATATAATTGTTCTCTCACTAAATGCCGGCACTCTTCGTTTGACGGCGCTCGCGAAATGACACTCGACAAATACCCGTGCCGGCAAAGCGCTTTTTGCCACAGGATGCCGGCATTAACCACGTGACTACAGCCGGCCAATGAGGAGACACTGCCGGCCAAGTTCTGCTCGCGCAATTCAGCCGGATGCCGGGTGAATATCCACTCCCTATTCTATCGCATCCTTAAAATTGACGCCGCATCATGAACTTTTGTCATCGGCATTTGCGCTTAGCAGAACCCTCCGATTGTTTCTCCGTAACTCTACTGCGCGGTCCGTGCGGGCTTTCTTTGTAATTATTTATTACTAGCAATACCAATTGTCTGACTAGAGTGGAGTGGTGTAATATTTATACATACAGAATGCATTTAGGAAGTGCAGGTGTGGTGACTTGTGGGCATGCATGCGCGTACAATTATCTGCCGTTTCATACATATATGCTAAAGTCAGTACTGTAAAATCTTGTCAGTGTTTGCCAGCATCCCGATGACGAAAAAGTGCCCATTTAATTCACTATTATTATACGCAATAAATTCAGTAGACCACATATATCGTGGAGTGATCACACTAACATTGTAGTTCCTCTTGAATGTGCTTGTCATTCGTTATATGAATGTCATTCGTTTTCGTTAAGCAGCGTAGTAGTCGTATTGGTTGTATCACTGATGTATTTTTAGCCTGGTATCGACTGTCGTTGGCACAAATTTATACTGAATGATAGCTTTTTCCCCCTGTCCCTGGCACTTACTGTACAACTGTACGTGGTAAATAAACTCAACTCAACTCAACTCATAATTGTGCTGCTATCATACCAGTCTACTGAAGAATAAAGATGATAAAGAATTTAAAAAAAAGAAATGCTATAAGATAGCTGCTGAAAAAAACAACCTAAAACACATTTTGATCATGATTACAGTGCAGTCATTGAGCACTGAATAACACAATATAAATGCACAGAGCAAGGCAACACCATGTCAGAAGTCTCCTTTGAGTGTTGCCACCTTTGGTTATTAATAAACATAATGACTAATGTATCTGTGCTCATTATCTTTTGGTATGCAGGCCTGTCTGAAGCAGCTTTTGTCACTTCGATCCCATCATGGGTCCCTTCATCAAGTCCTTTGTGAAATGTGTCTGCCTCAGTTTTCTCCTCAATGTGGCATATGCTTTTGATGACGAATTTGAGAAAAGATGTAAGTTGCTTGTCATTCTACTTGATTGTAAAAGAGCATGCTCTTGCATTGAACTCTTTGTGTAGTTCATCATGGAAAATGATTGTTCGCTCGCTTGTGTTATGCTTTGGTTTAAACAAGCTGCAAACCATAGCATAATTGAAATTGCGACTTTTTGTTTTTTGCTTGTCAAGAATATTATATGTGGCAATATGGTTGTGTGAAGATGTGAACAGCAAAGAAGGAAGCTCTTTACTCAAATTCCTGTTTTATCTTCATGTTGTATGTTGAAACTTGCAATCATATTGAAAGGGCAACATAAGTTGTGTAACAACAACAAAAAGAAAAAAAAGACATCTTCATTAGTGTCGATAACACCCTGTATTCAATGTGTCCTTCCCTTTTTATTTTGGTCTTACTTCAGGTGTGAAACACTACACCTCAGTAAGAAAAGAAAAACAGTATTATACCAGGCAAGGAGTCTTGATCACATGCTTACAATAACAGGTGCTTTCAGCTGTAAATGCAACCCGCCATGGTGGGTCTAGTGGTTATGGTGCTCAACTGCTGACCTGCAGGTCACAGGGTCGAATTCTGACCGCGGTAGCCCCATTTTCTTATATTTAGGTGCACGTTAAAGAATACCAGATGGTCAAGATTTCCGGAGCCCTCCACATGGCGTCTCTCATAATCAAATCGTGGCTTTGGGACATTAAACCCCAACAATTATTATTATTATTAGCTGTAAATTCAATGTGCACAGACAGCCATGCCATTAGGATAATTTGGCCAGTGTTTATTTCTGGGCTTGCTAAGTAAGTAATTTCTTCGGTGTTACTTATATTACAGCTGCAATGTTATTGTACCACAAGGCAAGTACACAGCTGTCATGTTTTATTGTTTGCTGTAGAGTGGTCGAGGGACCATGCTAATAATGATTCAAGTTCCTTTCTTTTCTGCTCTCATCACAGTTTTCATGTCTGTGTGCTTTGTGTGATCTGACCTCTCAAACATTCTTGCAGGGCAACAGATACACCAGGAACATGTCTCTCACGTGGAACACCTGAAAGGCACCTCACTTAGTGTTTCCTATTGAAGTGACCATTGGCTTCAGCGTCATGGTGGTCTTGATGCTGACCTGTTTCTTCATAGCCTGCATCTGCCATCGACGACACCCGAGATGTTTGTGAGTACTAGTAGTACAGCAGTGCATTAATTCAAACCGTGGGGCACATTTTTAGCAGAAACTAGAGGCTCTTTAAAGCAACCTGTATGAATTACGTTTATTGTCTTGCTTCCCGGATTACTGAGCGAATCACCACATCGGTGCCACCTCTGGGGGCCTAGCAGTGTCAAAACATATGAGTGATTGGAACAATAATGACAAACATATGTTGTCCTCAGGATGAGATTAGACTAAGCAATGAATGGTTTTGCCATTTATGCCCTGCTGTCACAATGAAGAGCAAGTACTAGAGGCCAATTGCGTTCAAGGTGGCAGCTCGGGCATATCCACGTTACGCTATCACGGTAACTGGTGGTAGCCGCTTCGTTAAACTTACAGGGGTCTCGTAGTAAACTCCTTGCACGTGCAGGAGTGACCGATGAGGATGGTAATGCTATGCTTCAGTTCTACCATGGAACACCTACGAACTTGCTGTCCCTTTCTATGGTGCAGCGAGGCAGACCTCAACCACTGCTGGTACCAGTTCATCCTCCGGTGATGTCGGGGGCAACTACACAGCCTACAGTGGGAGTGTTTACACCATTTCTAGGAGCGTCTACACTGCTGCACCTCCAGCTTACACTGTAGTCTCAGATGCAACTCCAGCTGCGTTCGTGTCGTATCCCCAGCACACATACTACCCTTCGGCAACAGTACTACCACCACAAGGCGGTGCCTATGGTAGTATCACCGTTGAACCTCCTGTGCAGGCACCTGCTATGCTGCTGCCATCGCAGCCTGCACCACGTGAGTCGCGTCGTGCTAGTAAACTCTCTCCTGTAACCGATTTCTGGTAGTCGTAGACGAGCACTGCTTTAAAACGGTGATCAGACATACTGTGTCGAAACATTGTCATGCTTATAGTACGTACCAGCATACTGCAGCTACAGTCATGCTGTAGCCCCAACTCTGAAGCCACATGATGATTGTAAAGCTTGGTCGCATCATCTCTTGGGAATATTCTGCAGAGGGAATCGTGTTTCCCAAGCTCTGGCCCCTATGTTTTCACTGCTTGTTGCTGAGTATCTTGTACTGGCAGTGTTGATTAGTGTGGCAGCTCTTGGGTAAAAAAAAACTGGCGACAAAGCATGGGCAACGGCAAATGTGGCCGTATCTTTCTTTGCCTTGTGGTTTGACTTTTGTTTTCCATTATTTGCAAGGTTCCAAACTCCTTGCATGTTATGCCCTTGGTTATATCAAAAAGAGCAACTGAATCTTTCCTCTATGAAATACAATTTGGTGGTGTTCCAGTGCTTTTTGGTGACAAGTTGCCCCTGTATGTACTTCTCACGTCTTCTCCCAGTCGAAGCTAATGTCTGCTATGCTTAATTTGTGTATTGCCACCTGTGATAACTGATCTTGGTTCAGATGGCCTCTAACTCCTTGTCTTCAATGTATGCGTGGCAGTTTAGACCTGTGAGCTATGAAAATTTGCACATCTTCACGTTGTGATATTGGCACATTATGAGGGAGACATTTTATTGCAGAAAACTTTCTTGTTGCAAAGTAACATAGAAAAATGATGCTTGAGAGCAAAAGTTACAGCACTGTTCATGCTTCGTAGTTATAAAAAATGTTTAAATTGACTAGAAACTATGGCATAAGTGAGATGCACCTGTATGAACCTGCAGCACTGTGTAGCTTGTATGTTTTCCAGTGTCGCATACTCTTGGCTGCTGTTTGGCTTCAGTCATCCCTCGTTGTTCGTGACATATTTTCACCATTTTTTGTTTATGGTAAAGTGTTACATGGTGTGTGCGTGTGTGTATATATAGATATATATATGGGACACCAGCTGCAAGGCATTTTGGCGTCACATTCTATACTTATTGCGAATGGATTCTAAGAATCCCCCAAGGTGGCAGAACGGTTATGAAAGGGATGCATGACAACCACCTAATTGTAGCCAAAGCCACAAGGAAATCCATACGGATTTTTCAGAAAGAGAAGCTTCTAGTTGAAGAAAAATTTGCCCAGGTCCGGGGATCGAATCTGGGACCAGCGCCTTTCCTGGGCAGTCACTCTACCAAGTGAGCTAACCAGAATGCTAGCAAATGGCAAGGCAAGGGCGAGTTAGTCAAGAACTCAAAGCTCATGGACAATATTGCAAATAAGCTCTACAAAATACCACAAGGTGGCTACAATCAGGTGGTTGTCATTTGTCCATTTTGTTTCAGCGTTAGGTCTGAATTCTGTTGTGTTCTCATGCTGCTCATATTCTTATCATTGTGTATCTTTTTGCAGGTTCTCGGTACGCACATTCCAAGGACATCTCCACAGTGCCATTGTGCCAAGATTGGTAAAGGCAGTCGGTGCCCGAACAGACAGCAAGCAGCGCTTTTGAGGCTTTTGCTCCTTTGTCCTGCATTACCTTTCCGCAGAAGTAGGTGATGCCATTATTCTCACCAATGGGCAAAAGCTTGCTTTATGCAATGTTGGGAATGTTATGACATTGCGACTTCCAGAAACCAGTGTTGAAGTTTGAGCAGGCCATACGGTTATTACCATATTATATTATTACTCAATATGAGGAACACGGATATAAGATATTGTCAGATATAATGGGGAATTCTTGTGTCAGATGTGACAAACTGATCATGACGATGTTGGTTTGTATTTTTTTGTAGACCGCTTGCCATATGCCAGTGCTGGTATTACGGCACAATGGAATCTCTTGCTCATGTGCCCAGACCAGTATACAGGCACTGGCCAAATTCGTCTATGTCCTTGTCCTAATTTGACACCAAGCGTCAATAGTGTCAATGGTCACACATACATACCTGAAAATTTATTTTAATATCCACTTTTTTTTTCTGGGGCGTTGTTCATGACAAATCGCATAATTTTCATTTCTGGGGGTGTTCAGTGCCATAATGATATTGTGAGCACCTTTACTAACCTTCATGTCGTCACCACTGCATTGCATCATCCTACTTTTGCAAGTGGCGGAGGTGCAAAGTTGAAACTTTGCCAGCAACTGATGGCATCGTACCTGTGTTGTTACTGCTCTGCCAATCTTGGAGTGACAAGGTGAAATAATACAATGCACATTACTCACGGTTTCCTTTGCTATCATGAATGATTTCGTCAAGTGTTGACTATGAAAATGACTTTGCTCCTTGAAGAGCGTGGCCTTTTTTATTTGTTGCTGCCCAAACTCTATCTTTCACGTCTTGTGTGTACTTTTTTGTGTGTACTTTTTTATCATTTGTCCACATTTTAATTCATTGAAGAGCACCATTGTTTAAAGCAATACACTATTTTGCTTCTTTATTTTTTGCATGTCACGGCTTCAAAAAATTGAGAGAGCCTCATATCTTATTTTTACTTAATGAGCCTTATGACGTCTGTTAAGTCAATGTCATTTGCTTTGGTCTGTGAAAGAATAAGTGGTCCAACACCTGTGACACTTTTATGAGATCTATTTGTTACAATGAACCTTCTAAATTTTTGCTGTGAGTTCCAGGTGCATTTAAAAGATCATGATCTGTCTGTGATATCCAGAAATGTCTAAAGAGCAATTTCTCTCCCTGACATTTTTTTGCGTCACTTCCTTCTACTAACAACATTAGTAAGCTTTACTAATGTTGTAATTATGTTTACTAATTTTACTAATGTTGTAATGTTGCATTAGTAAGCTTTACTAACTAATTTCACGCACACGTCCTGTAGCAGCTTAGCTGCTAATGTGTTGTGCTCCTCAACTTGAGGACATGGGCTTCATTCCCAGCTATGGTGACCATATTTCAGTGGGGGTGAAGTATGACAGCAATTGTGCACTTATACTTAGGTGCACATTAAAGAAACCCAGATGGTCAAATTAATTCAGAGTCCCTCATTGCAGCATGCCTCATAATCATATTGCGGTCTTGCTCATAAAACCCCAGAGTTTAATTGCTGTAGTTTGTTTCCCCGTGAATGGTGTCTGTATATGTCAATGAACCCTTCTTGCATCTACCCATATGCACTTTGCATTCTGAATGTGGTACTGAGCACCACATGACAGATGGACACGAGGGGCAGGCAGTACGATAGAATACAAGACTGATAGTGTACTGTTAACCTTTTCAGGCTGCGGAGTGTTGAACTTGAATACTCGACGTTTTTGTGCCCTCTTGTAGGTTCAAGGTTTTTGGATAAGCTGTAAATTATTGCTCTTACCTGTGCCTTTTCTACTCTCTGATATGCAATGCATCTATTTTGTAACAAAATGCAAGACCAATTAGCCAGCAGTTAGTCCGCGGTTGCAGGTGGCAACAATTGAATGTTCAACATTTTTGCTCTCTTATATTATTATACTTCTAGATGAGATGTGTATTATTGTATTCTGCAGTGCACTTACTAGCGCCTTTTTCTCCCCTGTGATACGCAATGCACTTGCCTTATGTCTTTTGTGTACCCGATCTGACCAATCTTACAAAATGTGTCTGTGTTTGTTAGACTGGTGCATGCGACCTGTACATCAGCATCTGAGTTGTTCCCGAGTGGTAAATAAAAATCTTGTACCATTACCATTCACTGCAAAAAATGTTTTCATTTGTTTACAGGTGATATTTATCCTGCACCCATTTGGTTGGTGCCACAGTCTGTATTGAATGAGCAGTAGGTGCATGGCGATGAGGTTATTGCAGTAGATTAGCAGGTCACTTTAGATGTGTACAGCATCCCTCATAATCGTATCATGGTTTTGGGCGTAAAACCACACAATTATTATATTGACAGCGGAGCTGTTTAAGCTGAGCATTGCTCCATGATGTGTGAACAAAAATGATCATTATGAACCGGCACGTGATCTTTTCGTCCTCTTCTTCGTCTGCTGCGCTCCAAACAGGTAGTGTGGCCTGTCCCCCTCGTGGGTATGAGCCAGTTTCCTTTAGGCGACAAACAACAAGCAGGTGTGCTGATTTGACCAATGTGGGAT